>NC_048304.1:51631006-51696461 GCF_013100865.1 Trachemys scripta elegans | reverse complement strand
GAAACACCCCTCCCCGAGTGCCGTGCTGCCAGAAAAAAAAAAAAAAAAAGAGCGCTGCACCGCCGAAACACCCCACCGCACACTGCCCGCCGAAACACGCCCCCGTACACCGCCTCGCCAAAACACACACCTCCGAGAGCCGCGCCACACCGCCGGAAAAATTAAAAAAAAAAACCTCGAGCCCCGTGCCGCCGAAACATCCCCCCCGAGCGCCACGCCACGCCGCCAAAACAAAAACAACCCAGCTCCCCGAGCACCGCCTGGCCAAAACAAAAACAACAACAACAAAAAAACCCAAGCGCCCCCCGCCACCCTAAGATTGGCCGCCCCTTACAAGGTGCTGTCCCAAGCATGTGCTTGGTCGGCTGGTTCCTGGAGCTGGCCCTGCTTCCGGCAGCAAAAGCCTAGAGCCAGCCTTGGCAGCAGCAGCATTGTGCACGGGGGGCGCCCTGGGGCCGCTGCCATTCGCGCCGCGGGGGAGCAGTGCCGCACCTTGTGGCTGGGATGGGCAGGTTCCCAGTGGGGGACACTCGCTGGGGGCCACCCTGGGGGCACAAGGAGCCGCCTGCAGGTGCCGCAGGGTGGCCGCCCCCCAGCGCCGCAGTCGGGGCTGGGCGAAGTGGCCCGAGCTGCCCAGGGACTGCGGTAGGGCGGCCAGAAGCAGCAGCAGCAGCAGCAGCAGCAGGGCCATAGAGGGCAGAGCGCTGCCGTGGGGCCCACATCCCGCTCTTCAGCGCTCCACTCCCTCTGGGGCTTCCCTGCCCCGGCTCCTCAGCCCCCTGCCAGGGCGATCCGACGTCTCTGCCCTCCCAGGTCCCGGATGGTCCTGAAGGCAGGAGCCCTGGCTGGAGGGACCTTGGGCTGAGGCACGGCTCCACTGCTTACCCCGACCCTGCCAGCGCCGGACCGGCTGGAGGTGAGGGGGGAGCAGGCAGAGTCAGCACTGGTGATGGGGAGCCCAGGGCTGGGGTGGCAGGGAGTGCGGGTGGGGGGGGGGGAAAGAGAGCCCAGCGCTGGGGTGGGGGGCAGGCAAAAATTTTTTTGCTTGGGGCAGCAAAAAACCTAGAACTGGACCTGCCTGGCATCCGACTCCTAGTTCTGACCTCCCTGTATCCTGACCCAGCCAACTCCCATTCTGGCTCCAGTTACCTGGGCTCACTGCCCATGCCCTGCCTGTGACAGATGTGGCTAAGCAGCTGAAGAACTTTTCCTCCAGACTCTGGCTTGCAGAGGCTGCGAATGGGAGCCACGGGACAGGGAATGGATAGAGGAGCTGGGTTCTATGGCCTTGTGTTTTCTATTCCAGATTCTGTGTTTTCAGAAATGTCCATTGTTACCTACAATGGGAGTGTTATTAGGATCCCAGGCCCTGTCAGTGGAGAACAATCGAACAACTAACTCCAATTTATTTGTGATTCCTCCCCACTTCCCTGATTCTCCTTTGCCCCGACTGATTGAGAGAAAACATAGTTTGGCCTCTGGATAGCCTTTGCCTCTCCTTGGTGGGGTGATGAAGATGCCCCCCATCAGACACATTATGATTCCTGAGTCGCTCTCCACTGGTGTGCTTGGCGATGAATTCTGAAGTTCTCCTGCGTTTCTCTCCATTCGGTTTGACCCAAACGCAGCCCCTGGGCGCTAACCCTGGCGCTTCTCGAGCTGAGCGAGGTCTGTTGTAAAAGCCTCCATAAGCTCTTTGTGCCTTTATCTGATTTGGCCCCTCTTCGTGCCTCGCCACTTGGGGGTTAGGCTCTTTGGCAAAGCCCGAACAACAGCTCTGAGCTGCCTTGTGCTAGACAACAGCCAGGAGCTGTTATCAATGCTTATCTGCAGCCCAAAGGAGCAAGCTGCAGGATTTTCTTGGCTGTCTGTACAGCTCCCACCACCTCCCCATTCACTTGTGGGTAACGTGGGCTGCCAGAAATACGATCAAAGACCCCTCCTGGCTGTGCTAACTGGGAGGAGGGGCAGAGGATAAATAATAGAGACCATTGCCAAAGACCTACTCTTGGTAATAATAACCTGGGGGGACAGCTCATGAGGCTTGGGGAACTTGGCCACGCTGTGTGGCTAGCATCAAATGCATTGTTATGAACAGCAACAGAAGAGAGTATCTACAATAGGTTGGGTCACTGCAAGAAGAATCAACTTCTCCGTCTTGGGTGGAAGTCAGCTCTGCTCATGCTGTCCTGTTCTTTGCCTCCCTTTGGCTTGCCGTGCTCCATAGATTCGCTCTTCCTCTTTGCACAGACCTTAGCCACAAGCCGGTTTCTTCACCTCGTGGCCCTCTTGTGATGTACTGGGGATTCTCCCATGTTGTATGTAAGCCTATGTGAGTCTTACTGTTTTGCATGAATGCTGTGTGTGCCTCAGTTTCCCTGTGTATTGCACCAGTGTCTAGGTGGTGGGATAAGGGTGTGTGACTTTTGCGGGGGTTGCTCCAGCTGCCTGCATGGATGCTATGGCTGCCCCTTCGTAACCTGAGACCCAGGAGGGAGATGCAACTAGGTGACTCTTGGCCCAGGAAGTGAGACAAAGGCCGGAGGAGGAGCAACGGGCAGGGCAGGGGCCAGGCAGCTGGAAGCGAGTCAGTCTCGGTCGGCTTGGGGCTCAGGGGGAGGACCAGAGCCCTGGCTCTGGGTTCCCCTCACCCAAGATGGACTTGGCTGAAAGTGACTGATTTCTGTGCTAACAAGTTCTGTCCTACGCTGTGTTCCTGTCAACTAATAAACCTTTTGTTTTACCGGCTGGTTGAGAGTCACGTCTGACTGCAGAGTTGGAGTGCTTCCCCAGGAGCCCCGCCCAAGAGTGGACACGACCTGTGAGTCCGCGACAACGTGGTAGCAGAGGATGGTTGGTGGATGCTCCTTGTAGACAGTTTCTCTGCGAGCACAGGCACTTTGCAATGAGTGGCTGCCAGCAATAAAATGAGGGAATTGAAGGAACCAGCACAGAAATGGCCTATAACCAGCTCTGTAAGAGGGACCTGGCATGTCTGTGCAGGGAGAGAGGGCTGAGTATGTGGAGGCTCACTAAGGAGCAGCTTATTGCCCGACTGGTAGGGAGTGACCCCAGTCCGAGGACCAAGGTTCAGATCCCAGCGGGGTTTCCGGGATCTCCAGAGAGTAGCAGGGAGCAGTTGGGATAGACCCAGTTCCCCAGCCAGGAGGGGGGCTTCCCACTTGGGTTCCCCTCAGTGGATGTGAACAGATGGAAACTGGAGTTTAGAGTGAAGGTGCTGGAGCCAGAGGAGTGGAGGCTAGCTGACATGAGCAGTGAAAACATGAACTGGAGTTGGAGGAGAGATGGGCCAAGAGGGCCTGCTGGGGGGCGTAAATGGGGAAGGGCCCTGGGACACCAGTTCTCTGGGGAATCTAGACACCAAACTGCTGCACTAGTTTATGGGGGAGGGGGATATTGATGCCTACCTCACAGCCTTTGAGAAGGCTTGTGATCTGAACCAGATTGACCTCGCAGATTGACCTCCTTGCTCATAGGTGGCGAGTTATATGGGCTCATGGTGCCTGGGCTCCAGCAATATTCCAGGCCCAGGAGCCCAGCTCCACCAATGTTTGGGGCTGGGTCTCTCCCCTGGCCCCTCCTGCCGCCCCCACGCGCCTCCCCCGAGTGTCCCCTGGCCCCCAACTTGCTGCCCCCCTCCCCACGCTGCCTTCCAGGGTCCCCAGAGCAGAGCATCTCAGTCTCTCCTCTGCAGCTCCATGCTGCCTCCTGCATCAACTGCTGCCGCAGGGTCCTAGTGCCCCCCAATCACTACTGCCAGGGCAGGCTAACCCTGAGCCTGCCCTTCCCCCTCAGACCCTTTCATTTTCCAATGGGACCCTCCACCAGCACAGCGCCCCCCCTCCCCACCTGAAGTCACCGCTCCTGCACCACGCTGGACAAGGGAAAGCCCCACCCCCAGTGAGGCTACAGTGAGGGGCAGCAACAGGGGAGGAGGTGCACATGTGATGGTAGCTCCCCCTCCCCGGCACTCACCGCAGGGGAGACAAGGGGGCTTCCTGTACCTGAAAGGGGCCCTAGGAGCACATGCAGTGACAGTGGTGCGAGATGAGTGTGGTGCAGAGGGGAAGGGGGGGGCCTCCCCCAGAGCTCGCTGCTGCCTGTAGGAAGAGGGCTGGGGGGAATCCTCCTCTCTGGCCCTTGCCCTGGGGCAGCCTGTCTGCACCCCAAACTCCTCTTCCCCAGCCCTGTCCCACCCCAGAGCCCTCACCCCCTGCACCTCAACCCTCTGCCCCAGCCCTGAGCCCCTCCCATACCCCAAACCCCTCATCCCCAGCCCCACCCCAGAGCCCTCACTCCCTGTACCCCAACCCTCTGCCCTAGCCCTGAGCCCCCTCCCACACCCCAAACCCCTCATCCACAGCCCTCACCCCTGTACCCCAGCCCTCTGCCTGAGCCCCTCCTACACCCCAAACCCCTCATCACCAGCCCCACCCCAGAGCCCTTACATTTTTACATGATTTTAAAAAAATATACAGTAACTCTTCACTTAATGTTGTAGTTATGTTCCTGAAAAATGCTACTTTAAGTGAAACGATGTTAAGCGAATCCAATTTCCCCACAAGAATTAATGTAAATGGGGGGTTAGGTTCCAGGGAATTTTTTTTGCCAGACAAAAGACTATATTTTATATATATACAAAGTATAAGTTTTAAACAAACAATTTAATACTGTACACAGCAATGTTGATTGTGAAGCTTGGTTGAGGTGGTGGAGTCAGAGGGTGGGCTAGTTCCCAGGGAATGCCTTACTGCTAAATGATGAACTAGCTCTCGGCTGAGCCCTCAAGGGTTAACACATTGTTGTTAATCCAGCCTTACACTCTACAAGGCAGCACGAATGGGGGCGGGGGGAGACAGCATGGGAGAGAGAGACAGAGACACACACCCTGTGTGTGAGAGAGAGACTTTTGAGACAGCAGCTGCTACCAGCAAGCTGCCTCCATTCTGAGCCCTGTCATGTCCCCCCCGCCCTGTGGAGATGCGTGGGGCAGGAACGGGGGAGGGGGACATCCTGACAACAGCACCCCTCTTCCCCCTCCCCCCCTTGCACATAGGGTGACCAGACAGCAAGTGTGAAAAATCAGGACAGGGGGTGGGGGGTAATAGGAACCTACATATGAAAAAGACCCCCAAATCAGGACTGTCCCTATAAAATCAGGACATCTGGTCACCCTATCTGCACAGCAAGCAGGAGGCTACCAGAGCAGCTCCAAGGCAGAGGGCAGGAACAGCACAGGACAGTGGGTGAGAGGGATACCTGAACTGCCCAGCAATTGATAGTCTGAAGGGCAGCAGCTGCACAGGGAACTTAGGGGAGCTGATAGGGGGGCTGTCAGCCCACCCTGGTTCCAAGCCCCCACCAGCTCACTCCAACAGGCTGCTCTTTCTGCAAGCAGTGGACAAAGCAGGTGGCTGCCAAACAACACTATAAGGGAGCATTGTGCAACTTTAAACAAGCATGTTCTCTAATTCAGAGGTTCTCAAACTGTGCTCCACGGACCACCACAGGTGGTACGTGAATAGTTCCTCCTAAGGTGCACTCCTGGGTGGCCGCACATGAGAGAATGAAGGGCCACCCACCAATTAGGTGCCTGGACCCTGGAGAAGATGCACATGTAAGGTGAGGTGGTGGCCTTGGGAGGAATAGGGAGTAGGTAGGAGGGGGCAGTGGTGTGAGAAGAGGGGATGGGGAGAATTTGAGACATGCAGGGCTACGGTGGCCAGAGAAAGAGGCTCAGGGCTGCAGCTACTGGGGAGAGACCCCCTTCCTTCCCAGCTTCAGTTCTGTGGCTGCTGTGGCAGGGGAGAGACCCCGCCCCCCCACCTTTCCAGCCAGAGCTCAGAGGCTGCTGCGGTGGGGGAGAGAGGGAGAAAAAACCCCTTCTTCCCAATCCCAGCTTGGGGGCTGCTGCGGCAGGGGAGAGAGGGCACATCCATCGCATTAGAAAGATTAAGACTACTGATATTAAAATATGAGTTGTGTGCTTTTATGCGTAGAACAAAAAAAGTTAATTATTATTTAGGTTTTTTTTTATATAGCACTTTTATCCAAGGTGCTTTACAATAGTTAGCTAACGGTACATACAACATTTGTAAAGATCATTAAGTGGTCCATCAAGACCCTCAGCAATTTTCAAGAGGTCCACGGAAAAAAAAGTTCTAATTGATCAGCAACGTAACAACAAAACAACGTTAACCGGGACCACTTTAATGAGGAGTTACTGTATATTGGCTTACAAGGCAGGTGTGGGGGAGGAGGGAAGGGGCAGGACTTGGACTTGGACTCGGACTTGTTCTGGGCACCACCAAAAATTATACAAACCTGCCGCCCCTGTCCTTGCTGGGTCCCAAGGCCATAGAGGCATTCAGCCAAATGGATGGTATTGAGATGGGGGACTATGACCTGTTCAAACAGGCTTTGGTGCTGAAGTTTGAACTGACCCCTGAGGCATACAGGAAACGATTCCAGGGTGTACGCAAGACCTCAGGCGTCAACTACAAGGAGGTCACCAATCTGCTGGGGGAATATCTCCGCAAGTGGGGAAAGGGCACAGGGGCCACTACCGTTGAGGACGTATATAACCCAGTGGGGTTGGAGCAGCTGTATGACATCTGCCCTCCAGACCTTAAGATATGGTTAGTGGACCGGAAGCTAACCTAAAGATCATTGCAGTGTGGGGGCACTGGCAGAAAAGTTTGTGGACAGCAGATCGGGGTGAGGAGGGAGGCCCACATTGGGGACTCAGAAGGGGAGTCACCCAGAGATCTCTCGAAGGTGGGACTCCAGGAAGCCCAACTCAGGGGTGCCCGTGAAGGCCGGGGCGGGCCGACCCCCCTCGTGGGACTTGAGGGACCTGAAATGTAATTACTGTGGCCAAAAAGGACACAAGGTGGTGTCATGCCCAAAGACACAGGAAATTTCTGCCCAAGAGAACCCTCGAAGGGTTAACGGGTGAAGGGGAGACAGCCTGTAACACAAGCTGAGAGAGTGAGCTGGGAATCGTCACCCAGCCAGCTCCTGGGGCAGAGCTGGCCAGGGGAGAGGGGAAGGCAGACAGGCTTCCACTCCAAGCCCAACAGCTATGTCTGCTTGTGACTTCTGGGCTCAGGCCCTGCCCCTCTGATCCCCAGTGAGAGTGGCAGGTGGGGGTCAGTGGGAAGATATTCAGGGGGTAAAGAGATTCTGGGACTGAGACTCTTGTGGGTGTAATGCAAACTCACCAGCTGCTGAGGGGCAGTGTAAGTTGGGGAAAGGGTCCCAGATGGCAGCCATTCACCCAGGGTTCCTGTGCAAACACAGGAAGGATCGGGGTGCAGGGCTGTTAACTGGGGCACATCAGCTTTGATGAACTCTTGAGAAGTGACTGTGTCTCTTTAAGACAGGATCCAGACCCCGTGCCAGTAACGGCCAAAGAGCTGAACCCAGAGATCCGAAGGTGGAGAGGGCAGGAGCCAGTGAGCATGTGAATGGCCCATAAATGTCCCAGCCGGCAGGGAGGGGGGTACTTTCCCCCCTGGCTAGTAACACAAGGGAAGAACTGTGAAGCTCTGGTTACCTGCCTGTCTGTAGCCAGCCCCTGGAGCTCAGTGGGACAACAGTCCTGCACAGGGGAGAGGTGTCTCACATTGGCTCTAATGCGGCAACCAAAGCAGTGGGTTCACTCCCTGCCCTCACTGGGACATGGGTGCTGCGGGTGGTCGGACCCCCACTCAAGGTTCTATAGCAAGGACTCATCTGAATGGGGGCCCCAAAGAGGTTGGGATGCATGATCAGCTACCTGCAGAGGTGATAATGGGGGATGGACTGAAGAACTGGCCAGAGGGTGCCCTGGTCCTTGCCTGTGGCTGAGGTCAGGGAGGGCCACTTGGCCTGGCACCGGCAATCCATCCAGCAGGGGTGTGTGGAACCTCCAATGGGAGGAAGTGAGTTGCCAGGGACAGGGCTTAACAGGGCTGAGACCAAGACCTTGTGCCGAGGTGGGAAAACTAAGGCACAGCAATGAGGGCTTGGCCCCAATCCCAGCAGCTGAATTCTAGACTTAGCTGCAGAATGATCCCTTGGGTCCTGGTGTTGCAAGTCCTGGGGAAGGATCCAGGTGAGAGAAACGACCTGGTACCAAGAAAGGGCTGACTGAGGGAAAACTGGACTTGGGGGATCAGAGGGTGTCTGGTGGTCCCCCAGAAGTACCACCGGGGGATGTCCCTTCTGCTAAACATCTGGGGGTTCAGCACACCCAGTGAGAGATGCTGCAGAACATTTACTGCCCTGGAAATTCACAGGGTCCACCCTTTTGAGGGGGTGTATGGAAGGAGGGCACCCCTGGACTTGATGTGAAACAAATGGGGAATCAGTGGTGGATTCTGAACTATCGTTCTGGGGAAAGCTCACTGAGCTCATGGGTTTGGCCAGGAAGAACCTAGCCGGGGCCCAGGAACTGCAAAAGAGCAGGTACAACAATGTGCCTGGTCAGAGACCAAAAGAGGGGTCTCATCGCAGTGCGAAGAGTGCCTGGGGAGAGCCCTGTGAAATCAGCAACTGGCTGAAGGAGGTGAGTCATGTGCTGGAGCTGCCCAATTGGGCAATTGTACCATGTCGACATAATGAAGCTGTGCTTTAGGATGACCAGACAGCAAGTGTGAAAAATCGGGATGGGGGTGGGGGGTAATAGGATCCTATATAAGAAAAAGACCCACAAATCGGGACTGTCCCTATAAAATCGGGACATCTGGTCACCCTACTGTGCTTTGACAGCCATGTGTGTGGGCAGGGGAAGGAGAAGGGGAGAGTGAATCTCTCTCCTAAGCCAGAAGCCAACCTCCTGATGGAATAACTTCCCCTCTCTGACCAGCTAACCCCTACCCACAGCCGGGCACCAGCTGGCCTGGGCTCACTAATCTAGCTGTCCCTGGAGGGAGGGGAGATGTTCCCCATTCACAGTCATGGGAAAACAGCCTGGGATCCAGAAAGAGAGGGCAGTGACATGCTGGCGTTAGGGGTGATCCAGCCATCCTCCAGCCCCCGGGACTCACCTGTGGTGCTGGTCCCCAAGTAAGATGAGTCGATCAGACCCGGTGTGCACTATTGGAAGCTCAATACCGTCACCGTGTTTGCCGCCTCCCCCATGCCCAGGACTAACAAAATCCTAGACAAGGGGAGGCGTTACCTCACTATTGTGAATCTCACCAGGCACTACTGGCAGGTGCCTTTGGACCTAGTTACCAGGTTGAAATCTGCTCCCATCACCCCTATGGGGCTCTGAGTTCCTGGTCCTTCCTTTTGGTCTCAAGGAGATGCCTGCCAGCTCCCAGTGCCTGGGGGATCAGTTACTGAGGGGAATGGAGGACTGTGCCTGGCGTACATTCATGATATCTGTGTTTTCAGCTGAGCTGGGAGAACCTTGTGTCCCAGTGAAGAGGGGGCTGGGACACCTCCAGGATGCAGGACAGATAATAGAGGCCAGAAAGGGTAAGATGAGGATGGCAGAGGTGTTGTACCTGGGCCACAAGGTGGGAAGTGGCTGCCGAAAGCCAGAGCCAGCCAAGGTGAAGGTAACCAGAGATCAGCCCATTCCTCAAACCAAGACACAGGCCCGGGCCTCTAATGGGATGGCAGGGTACTACTGAAGGTTTGTATCCCACTTTAGCTCCCATTACGAAGATTGGTAAGTTGGGCAAGCCAGACAAGGTGGTCTGGACCGAGCAGTGCTAGGGGGGGCACTCTGAGTGCTGAAGCAGGCTCTAACCCAGGGGCTGGGGCTGGTAAACCCAGACTTGGACAAACTCTTTAGGATGTTCAACGACACACCTCAGACGCAGGACTGGGCACAGTGCTGATGCAGGCCAATCCAAAGGGGAAGAGACACCCCATTGTGTACCTGAGCAAGAAGCTGCTCCTGTGGGAGCAGAACTACGAGGCCATAGAGAAGGAATGCCTGGCCCTCGGATGGGCTCTTAAAAAGCTGCAGCCATATCTATTTGGGCAACGCTTTATGGTGTACATCAGTGGTCCCCAACATGGTGCCCGCCGGGGAATCTATGTGTGCCTGCGTACTGGCCGGTGGACGAGCATCTGCCGAAATGCCGCTGACAAGCAGCGACACCTCTGGATGACACTGCTTGTCGGCGGCATTTCGGTGGCGATACCTATTGACGTTACCGCTTCTCAGCGCCATTTCAGCGGATGCTTCTCAGCCGGCCACGGTCCGCGGTGGCTCATTGTCTGGCGCCCGCCAGACAAAAAAGGTTGGGGACCATTGGTGTACACTGACCACTCGCCCTGATGTGGCTGCAGTGGATGAAAGGGGTTAATGCCAAACTCCTAGGGTGGAATCTGATCTGCCAGGGTGATCATATGGGGGTGGTCCATGTTAAGAGGAATGCAAATGTTATAGCTGATGCTGTGTCCCGGAGATGGGGGCCTGAACTTCCCCAGGTCACTGGCTGGAGTGACCGCACTCAGTTCAGTTCAGACTCGAAGCGGGGAGAGATGTGACAAAGTTCATAGAATCATAGAATATCAGGGTTGGAAGGGACCTCAGGAAGTCATCTAGTCCAACCCCCTACTCAAAGCAGGACCAATCCCCAACTAAATCATCCCGGCCAGGGCTTTGTCAAGCCTGACCTTAGTGATCAATGGCTCCATGTCTAGTTGGCAGCCGGTTTCAAGCGGAGTGCCCCAAGGGTCGGTCCTGGGGCCGGTTTTGTTTAATATCTTTATTAATGATCTGGAGGATGGTGTGGACTGCACTCTCAGCAAGTTTGCAGATGACACTAAACTAGGAGGCGTGGTAGATACACTAGAGGGTAGGGATCAGATACAGAGGGACCTTGACAAATTAGAGGATTGGGCCGAAAAAAACCTGATGAGGTTCAACAAGGACAAGTGCAGAGTCCTGCACTTAGGACGGAAGAATCCCATGCACTGCTACAGACTAGGGACCGAATGGCTAGGTAGAAACACTGGAATGCGTGGTGAAACACTGGAATGCGTTACCTAGGGAGGTGGTGGAGTCTCCTTCCTTGGAGGTTTTTAAGGCCCGGCTTGACAAAGCCCTGACTGGGATGATTTAGCTGGGAATTGGTCCTGCTTTGAGCAGGGGGTTGAACTAGATGACCTCTTGAGGTCCCTTCCAACTCTGATATTCTATGATTCTATGATTCTATGAAAACCTCTAAGGAAGAAGATTCCACCACCTCCCTAGGTAACCCATTCCAGTGCTTCACCACCCTTCTGGTGAAAAAGTTTTTCCTAATATCCAATTTAAATGTCCCCCACTGCAACTTGAAACCATTACTCCTTGTTCTGTTATCTGCTACACTGAGAACAGCCGAGCTCCATCCTCTTTGGAACCCCCTTTCAGGTAGTTGAATGCAGCTATCAAATCCCCCCTCATTCTTCTCTTCTGCAGACTAAATAATCCCAGTTCCCTCAGCCTCTCCTCATAAGTCATGTGCTCCAGTCCTCTAATCATTTTTGTTGCCCTCCGCTGGACTCTTTCCAATTTTTCCACGTCCTTCTTGTAGTGTGGGCCCAAAACTGGACACAGTACTCCAGATGAGGTCTCACCAATGCCGAACAGAGGGGAATGATCACGTCCCTCAATCTGCTGGCAATGCTACTACTTATACAGCCCAAAATGCTGTTAGCCTTCTTGGCAACAAGGGCACACTGTTGACTCATATCCAGCTTCTCGTCTACTGTAACCCCTAGGTCCTTTTCTGCAGAACTGCTGCCTAGCCACTCAGTCCCTAGTCTGTAGCAGTGCATGGGATTCTTTTGTCCTAAGTGCAGAATTCTGCACTTGTCCTTGTTGAACCTCATCAGATTTCTTTTGGCCCAATCTTCTAATTTGTCTAGGTCCCTCTGTATCCTATCCCTACCCTCCAGGGTATCTACCACTCCTTCCAGTTTAGTGTCATTTGCAAACTTACTGAGGGTGGAATCCACGCCATCCTCCAGATCATTAATGAAGATATTGAACAAAACCAGCCCCAGGACTGACCCTTGGGGCATTCCACTTGATACCGGCTGCCAACTAGACATGGAACCATTGATCACTACCCATTGAGCCCGACGTCTAGCCAGCTTTCTATCCACCTTATAGTCCATTCATCCAGCCCATACTTCTTTAACTTGCTGGCAAGAATACTGTGGGAGACCATATCAAAAGCTTTGCTAAAATCAAGGAATAACACGTCCACTGCTTTCCCCTCATCCACAGAGGGGAACTTACCCCTCATCAAAGCTGATGTGCTGATGTGATGATTGGGGATTTTTGTAGTGTTTTACATGAATAGTGTGTGTGCACCTCAGTTTCCCTGTGTACTGCATGTTTAACAAGGTGGTGGGAGAGAGTTTGTTGTTATAGAGGACTAGATGTGACCTCACCTAGCAGCTGGGACCCCCGGACAACAGCCTGGAGATGAGGAACCCTAACAATTGGTGACCTGGAGACTAAGGCCCATCCCAGTCAGCCTGTTCTGGTCAGTGGGAGGACTATGGGCTGCTGAGAGAGGACCCCGGTGACCTGATCAGGAGCGACCTGTTTACCTGGGATGGAAGAGCTGTTGGGGCCAATGATATTGGATGCCCAGCTGGAAAGTGCAGGGTCTCTGGACTGCGGAGAGAGAGCAGCCAGAGCCCACCTGGATGCAGGGGAGACTTAGATGTACTGTGTTGAGGTAGGCCAGGCCTGAGGGCCCTGAGAGTTTCCTATGCTGTGTTCAGATGCTCAATAAACCCTCCTGTTTTATGATGGCTGAGAGTGGCTCCGGTCTAGAGAACAGGATTGCATTATTCCCTCTGGGTGTGGAGGCCCTGGGGTCCAGAGCGAGTGGATTCCCTGAGAGGACCCATGGTGACAGACAGGCATGCTAAAGGCTCAGAGAGGTGCGGTTCCAGGAGACAAAGGGGCTTAACGCCTGAGAGAGAGTGGATCCCTGAGAAGGGCTTTCACACTGAAAGGGGTTCCTCCTAGGGACTGTACGGGGCCAAGCGTGGGCATGACCTGGGAGTCCGTGACAGGAGTGCAGGAGTAAAACTCAGATATGTTTATTAGACTAACAACAGTTCAACAAGGTAAGTAAACAGGGTATGCTATAAAGGACTCCCAACACAGGTAAGCAAGGTAAATAGGTAACGGTGATACTATAACTATACTGACTGTGACCAAAAGTGTTTACTCTCTCCCTAAGACGGGTCCCAGATAAGGGGTATGGAGGACTTAAAAGGTCTCTACCATTTCCTGCAGCTTGTCTGGGGCCTCCTAACCTCACGGCGCGGATTGGGTCCAGAACCGACCAGGTGACTCAGCAGGGTGAGAAGTGGACCTCAGGCAACAGGCAGGTGGTAACTCTGCTTAATGCTGGTGTCATAAATATAAAGGGAAGGGTAACCACCTTTCTATATACAGTACTATAAAATCCTTCCTGGCCAGAGGCACAAAATCCTTTTACCTGTAAACGGTTAAGAAGCTCAGGTAACCCAGCTGGCACCTGACCAAAAGGACCAATAAGGGGACAAGATACTTTCAAATCTGGAGAGGGGGAAAAGGCTTTGTTTTGTCTGTTCTTTATCTGTGTGTTCTGTGTGCTTGCCGGAGACAGATCAAGAAGACAAGCAATCCAACTCAATTAGAATTAGTAAGTAATAATAAGGTAATGCGTTAGCTTACTTTTATTTTGGCTTGTGATTTTCCTTGGCTAGAGGGAGGTTTTGTCTACAGGGAGGTTTATCCCTGGATTTGTAACTTTAAGGTTTTGCCTAGAGGGAAGATCCTCTATGTTCTTGAGTCTTTCGTTATTCTGTAAAGTACTTACCATCCCAATTTTACAGAGGTAATTCTTTTATCTTTTCTTTAATTAAAATTCTTCTTTTAAGAACCTGATTGGTTTTTTTCATTGTTTTAAGATCCAAGGGTTTGGGTCTGTGTTCACCTATACCAATTTGTGAGGATATTATTCTCAAGCCTCCCCAGGAAAGTGGGTGTAGGGGCTTGGGGGGATATTTGGGGAAGGTAGGGCTTCAAGTGGCCCTCCCTAAATGTTTGTTTAAATCACTTGGTGGTGGCAGCATTACTTAATCCAAGCAATAGGGGAGTTTTTAACCTAAGCTGGTAGAAATAAATTTAGGGGGGTCTTCATGCAGGTACCTACATCTGTACCCTAAAGTTCAGAGTGGGGAGGGAACCCTGACAGCTGGTGATTCTTCTTCCTTCTTCTCTGCTGTGTCATGGGTGCAAGTAAGATTCAGATGAGAGGGTGGCAGCTAGCAGCTGACCCTTGCATGCAACTGTGTTAAACCCTCCCACAACCCTAAGGCACAGTGCTCTGGCTTATGCACCTGAGTACAGCACTCTGCCACTCAGATGGGCAGCACCATCCCTCGGACATGCTAGCCCTTATATGCCCTGTTGTTACTGGGCAGATCACATGTCACATGGTTATCCAGTTTCCTGCCTTTCGGCAAAAAGGGCAGGAAACTGTACCTAAGGAGGGGGAAGAAAGGCAGCCAAGATGGATTCCTCATTGTTGTTGTCAGGAATTCAAGATGGCGTGTGGGTATTAACAACCAGAATAGAAATACAGAAATTCTCCCCTACACTTTGACCTGTGTTCCTTCCATGGATGTTCTCACGGTCACTTGCTCTGGTCAGGGACGTGACCCCTGCCAGGAGCTGTCTGTTTCTCACGCAGCTTTTGGATCAATTCCCTTTTTCACCATTCAATTTCCTTTCAGTGTCCCTCGATCCTCACTCTCTCCTTCCCTTCTCTGGTGGCATCTGCTCGTGTACCCAGACCTATTTTCACTTTCCTTCTTTCCTCCTCACATCCCAGGGCCCTACTTTAACTCTCCTTTTCTTCTGTTATTATGTCACTTCCCTCCTGTCTGGGCTCTGATTCACCTGCTAGCTCAGCCTCTCGATTCTTCTCCTTCTCCAACACCTTTCCCAGCTGATGATGTGACCCCTGTCAGAGAGCAGGGAATGCCCGGAAGCAAGGGGAAAGCGGCTTTGAGACCTTTGCCCATCATGGAGGAGCCTTTTCAGAAGGTGGCTGTGGAAATAATGGGGCCTCTCAGCAGGACGACCTGGACGGGGAAGAAATACATTCTGGTGGTGGTAGATTTCGCTACCTGTTATCTCAAGGCAGTGGCCTTGTGTTCTATCAAAGCAGACACAGTGGCAGATGCGCTGCTGATCATTTTCTGCCAAGGAGGGTTCCCCAAGGAAGGCTTGACAGACCAGGGATCCAATTTCATGTCAGCTCTACTCCAGTGCTGGTGGGAGAAATGTAGGGTCCGGCACCTCTGGGCCTCAGCATATCACTCCCAGTCCAATGGGCTGGTGGAGAGGTTCAGTGGAACTTTAAAGATGACTCTGAAAACCTTTATGAACCAGCACCCACAGGATTGGGACAAGTATTTACCTCACCTGCTCTTCGCGTACAGGGAAGTGCCCCAGGAGTCTACTGGATTTTCGCCTTTTGAACTGTTATACGGAAGAAGGATAAGGGGGCCCCTGGACCTGATGAGAGATGAATGGGAGGGGAAGGCCACTCCCAATGGACAATCAAAGTGGTGGAGTATGTCTTCACCTTCCGAAAAAGACTTGCTGAGCTCATGGGCTTGGCCAAGGAGAATCTGGCCGGAGTCCAGAGGAAGCGGAAGGTCTGCTATGACCGCATGGCGCGGGCCTGCACCTATGCCACTGGGGACCAGGTGATGGTTCTCATCCCCGTGAGAAAAAACAAACTACAAGCCGCTTGGGAAGGCCCTTTCAAGGTTGTCAAGCAACTAAAGAAGGTAAACTATGTGGTGGAACTGTCTAACTGGGCACACCGCCATCGGGTATACCATGTTAATATGATGAAGCCATGTTATGACAGGGGGAATGTCGTGTTGGCCGTGTGTAGGCATTGGGAGGAGCAGGGAGATGACCCTTTAGTAGATCTGTTCCCTGAGACAAGAGCTGATTCCTTCCTGGAAACAATTCCCCTCTCTGATCAGCTAACAGCTGCCCAGCAAGCTGAGATCAGAGCGGTGCTGCATTTGTACCGACAGCTATTTTCCAACCAGCCTGGACACACTAATCTGACTGTCCACCGGGTGGAGACAGGATTGCATCCTCCTATAAGATGCTCCCCCTTCCGAGTCACAGGGAAAACTGCTCAGGACATGGAAAGAGAGGTCAGTGACATGCTGACTTTGGGGGTTATCCAGCCATCTTCCAGCCCTTGGGCCTTTCCTGTGGTGTTGGTCCGCAAAAAGGACAGGTTGATCCGATTCTGTGTGGATTATCGGAAGCTTAATGCCATCACCGTGTCTGATGCCTACCCCATGCCCAGGCCTGACAAGCTCCTAGACAAGCTGGGAGGAGCTCGCTACCTTACCGCTATGGATCTTACAAAGGGCTACTGGCAAGTGCCGCTGGACGCAGATGCAAGGCTGAAATCTGTCTTTATCACCACTCTGGGGCTCTATGAGTTCCTCGCCCTGCCTTTCAGCCTCAAGGGGGTGCCTGCTACCTTCCAGCATCTGGTAGATAAGCTACTGAGGGGGATGGAGAGATTTGCCATGGCATACATTGATGACATCTATGTCTTTAGCCAGACCTGGGAGGACCATGTATCCCAGGTTAAATAAGTGCTGGACCAACTCCACTAGGCTGGGCTGGCTATAAAAGCTGAGAAGTGCAAGGTGGGGATGGCCAAAGTATCTTACCTGGGCCACTGGGTGGGGAGCGGTTGCCTAAATCCAGAACCAGCCAAGGCGAAGGTGATTAGAGACTGGCCCGCTCCCCAAAACAAAAAGCAGGTCCAGGCCTTTATTGGGATGGGGTACTATCGAAGATTCGTGCCCCACTTTAGCTCCATAGCTGCCCCCATCACTGAGCTAAGCAAGAAGGGAAAGCCAGACAAGGTGGTCTGGACCAAGGAGTGCCAGAAGGCTCTCTGTACGCTAAAGGAGGCTCTGGTCAGTGGCCCAGTTCTGGTAAACTCAGACTTTGACAAGCCCTTTATGGTGTTCACCGATGCCTCAGACACGGGGCTGGATGAAGTGTTAATGGAGGTTGATGAAAACGGGGAGAGACATCCCATCGTGTACTTGAGCAAGAAGTTGATTCCTCGGGAGCAAAACTACATGGCCATAGAGAAGGAATGCCTGACTATGGTGTGGGCCCTTAAGAAACTACAGCCATATCTATTTGGGCAACACTTTACTGTGTACACTGACCACGTTCCCCTGACCTGGCTACACCAGATGAAAGGAGCCAGTGCCAAGCTCCTGAGGTGGAGCCTGCTCCTCCAGGATTACGATATGGAGGTGGTCCATGTGAAGGGGAGTGCCAACGTGATAGGTGATGTGTTGTCCCGGAGAGGGGGCCTGAACTTCCCCAGGTCACTGGTTAGAGTGACCCCGCTCAGTTCAGTCTCGAAGGGGGGATAGATGTGACGGACCTGGTAATGTTGCATGGGAGTTTTACTAGTTTACTGTCTTCTGCTAACACGGGGCTTGCCTCCGTTTCCTTGGGGTACTGCACCAATACTAGATGGTGATGGGAAAGCTGAGGTTGGAGGGCTAGGGGCTGACAGGGAGCAGGGATTGGGGGCTGGGGCTGGGAGGGAGCAGGGGTCAGGGTTCAGGGGCTGGGTGTGACGAAGTGGGGATTTTCCCTTGTTGTGTTGTGTGTGTCCTGCTGTTTTGCGTGGATGCTATGTGTGACTTTTGTGGGGGTTGCTACAGCTGCCTGCAGGGATGCTATGGCCGCCTCTTCATAACCTGAGACCCAGGAGAGGAATGTGACCAGGTGACTCTTGGCCAGGGAAGGAGACAAAGGCTGGAGGAGGAGCAACAGGTAGGGCAGGGGCCAGGCAGCTGGAAGCGAGTCAGTTTCAGCTGGCTTGGGGTGCAGGGGGAGGACCAGAGCCCTGGCTCTGGGCTCCCCTCCCACCCAAGATGGACTTGGCTGAAAGTCACTGATTTCTTTGCTAACAAGTTCTGCCCTACGCTGTGTTCCTGTCAACTAATAAACCTTCTGTTTTACCGGCTAGCTGAGAGTCACGTCTGACTGTGGAATTGGGGTGCAGGGCCCTCTGGCTTCCCCAGGAGCCCCATCTGGGCAGACTCACTTGGGAAGCCCATGGTGTGGAAGGGGATGCTGAATGCTCCGAGGTCAGACCCAGGAAGGTGGAAGCTGTGTAAGCTTCTTGCCCTGGAGAGTATGCTCAGAGAGATGAGGCTCCCCCAGGGTCCTGACTGGCTTCATAGGGGGTAGTTCCAGAGCATCGCCCCAGTGACTTCATGACATTGGGAAGGAGCAGCAGTTGGGGCTGGAAGGGAGCAGGAATTGACGTTCACGTAGTGGGAGGGTGCTGGGGTTGGGAGCTGGAAGGGAACAGGGATTGGGAGCTAGGAGGCAGCAGGGGTCGGGGGCAGGGGCAGGGGCTGGGAGGGAGCAGGGATCGGGGGGAAGGCATGGGAGAGAGCACGGGTTGGCGGCCAGGAGGGAGCAGGGGCTGGGGGCTGGGGGCTGGGGGCTGGGAGGGAGCAGGCTTAGGGACCAGTGGCTGGGAGGGAGCAGGGGCTCAGAGGAAGCATGGGTTGGGGCTGGCAGGGAACAGAGGTCGGGGCCCACGAGCTGGGAGGGAGCAGGGGTCAGGGGTCGGGGGCCAGGAGATGGGAGGGAGCAGGGGTTGGGAGGGCAGGCATGGGAGGGAGCACAGGTTGGGGGCCAGGAGGGAGGAGGGGCCAGAGGCTGGGAGGGAGTGGGGGTTGGGGACCGGTGGCTGGGAGGGAGCAGGAGTCAGGGCCCGCGAGCTGGGAGGGAGTAGGGGTTGGGGGCCAGGGGATGGGAGGCAACAGGGGTCGGGGGAAGGGGATGGGAGGGATCATGGGTTGGGAGCCAGGAGGGAGCAGGGGTCAGGGGCCAGGGGCTGAGAGGGAGCAGGGGTTGGGCGCCAGCAGCAGGGGCTGGAGACCAGGAGTTGAGAGGGAGCAGGGGGCTGGGCACTGGAAGGGAGCAGGGGTCAGGGTCAGGGGCTGGGAGGGATCGGGGGCCGGGAGGGAGCAGGGGTCAGGGGGGAAGGGCTGGGGGGGATAAGGGGTCGGGGGCCAGGGGCTGAGAGGGGCCGGGGGTTGGGGGTCAGAGGTTTGGAGGGAGCAGGGGTTGGGGGCCAGGGGTTGGGAAGGAGCAGAGGCTGGGAGGTAACAGGGGCTGGGTGTCAGGCACTGTGAGGGAGAAAGGATGTGGGGGGCAGTGGCTGGGAGGGAGCAGGGGTCAGGGGTTTGATGTTCCCCTCTGGTGTTATCTGGACCGGTGATCTGCTAGGTCACCCCAATCCTTGACTCTGGGAACCAGCCTTACCCTGCTCTGCTGTGAGAACCCCCACTCCTGGGCTATTCACGCACAGCCTCTGGCATATAAGCTGCTCCTTGGATTGTGCAACCAAATGACACTAGCCAATATCTCTGGCCCCAGACACAACCCTAGGAACCTCCGTCTTGCAGTGTCCAGTTATGTCTGCTGGACGCTGCAAGCTTATATGAGTTCATCAATTTAACAAAGAAATTGTTAGGCTTGTTATCCCAAGGGGAGTCTCTGACACACTTCAAACCAAATGCACTGCTTCAGAGAGAATCATAGAAGGTTAGGGTTGGGAAGCAGAAGTGGGTGGCAACCTAGGCAGCAGTGACTATGAGATAGTTGAGTTCAGGCTCCTCACAAAAGGAAGAAAGGAGAGTAGCAAAATACAGACCCTGGACTTCAGAAAAGCAGACACCTGGAGTATTGCGTCCAGTTTTGGTCCCCCCACTACAGAAAGGATGTGGATAAATTGGAGAGAGTCCAGCAGAGGGCAACGAAAATGATTAGGGGGCTGCGGCACATGACTTACGAGGAGAGGCTGAGGGAACTGGGGTTATTTAGTCTGCAGAAGAGAAGATTGAGGGGGGATTTGATAGCAGCTTTCAACTACCTGAAGGGGGGTTCCAAAGAGGATGGAGCTAGGCTGTTCTCAGTGGTTAATATGAGGGGGAAAGGAGTCCAGGAGAGCTGGCTGTATTTTAAAGAAGCCTTATTGAGGGCACAGGAACAAATCATCCTGATATGCAGAAAGAATAGCAAATATGGCAGGCGACCAGCTTGGCTTAACAGTGAAATCTTCGGTGAGCTTAAACTCAAAAAGGAAACTTACAAGAAGTGGAAATTTGGACAGATGACTAGGGAGGAGTATAAAAATACTCCTAGAGCATGCAGGAGCGTAATCAGGAAGGCCAAAACACAACTGGAGTTGCCTTTAGCAAGGGATGTGAAGGGCAACAAGAAGGGTTCTACAGGTATGTTAACAACAAAAAGAAGGTCAGGGAAAGTGTGGGACCCTTAATGAATGGGGGAGGCAACCTAGTGACAGATGATGTGGAAAAAGCTGAAGTACTCAATGCTTTTTTTGCCTCGGTCTTCACAGACAAGGGCAGCTCCCACACTGCTATCCTGGGCAACACATTATAGGGGGGAGGTGAGCAGCTGTCAGTGGTGAAAGAACAGGTTAAGGACTATTTAGAAAAGCTGAACATGCACAAGTCCATGGTTCCAGATCTAATGCATTCAAGTATGCTGGCTGATGTGATTGCAGAGCCATTGGCCATTATCTTTGAAAACTCATAGCAATTGGGGAGGTCCTGGATGATTGGAAAAAGGCAAATATAGTGCCCACATAGGCATGCACAGCACATTTCATTAGGGTGTGCACCCAGGGAGCCCTGCCCTAGCCCCACCCCATCCACTTCCTCCTACTTCCCACCCCCTGACTGCCCCCCTCAGAACTCCCAACCCCCCCTGCTCCTTGTCCCCTGACTACCACCTCCTGGGACCTCTGCCCCTAACTGCCCCCCAGGACTCCACCCCCTATCTAAGCCTCCCTGTTCCTTGTCCCCTGACTGCCTCCCTAGGACCCTACCTGTTACGTGTCCCCTGACTGCCCCGACCCTTATCCACAGCCCCGCCCCAGACAGACCCCTGGGACTCCCACGCCTATCCAACCACACCCCCTGACAGGACCCCCAGAACTCCCGACCCATACAAACCACCTGCTCCCTGCCTGCCCCAACCCCTCTCCACACCCCTGCCTCCTGACAGCCCCCCCAGAACCCCCAACTCATCCAACCTCCCTAGCTCCTTGTCCCCTGACAAGCCCCTCCAGAGACACCCCCACCCTAACTGCCCCCCCCGGACCCTCCTTGCTCCCTGTCCTCTGACTGCCCTGATCCCTATCCATCGCCTGCCCCCTGCAGGGCCGGCTCCAGGCACCAGCTTACCAAGCAGGTGCTTGGGGAGGCCACTTCGGAGAGGGACGACACGTCCAGCTGTTCAGCGGCAATTCGGTGGACGGTCCCTCACTCCTGCTCGGAGCAAAGGACCTCCCGCTGAATTGCCGCCGCAGATCGCAATCCTGATCGCGGCTTTTGTTTGTTTGCTTGTTTGGCTGCTTGGGGCAGCCAAAACCCTGGAGCCGGCACTGGCCCCCTGACAGACCCCAGGACTCCCATGCCCCATCCAACCCCCCATGCTCCCTGACTACCCCCTCCAGAGACCCCCCCACCCCTAACCACACCCCCGGGATCCCACCCCCTATCCAACCCACCCTGCTCCCTGTCCCCTGACTGCCCCCACCCTTTATCCAACCCCACCAGCCCCGGATCCCTTACCATGAGGCTCCTAGCAGCATGTTTTGCTCCACGCAGAGCCAGACATGCTGCCCTGCGCATGGGTGGCAGGTTTGTAGAAATTTTGGTGGAGCCCAGAACCCGCCCCCCCCAACTCTGCTCCCCCACCTGCCTAAGGCTCTGGGATGGAGTTTGAGTGGGGGAGGGGGGTCTGGGGTGCAGGCTCTGGGATGGAGTTTGGGTGCTGGGTGCAGGCTCCGGGCTGGGGCAGCGGGTGGGTGTGCAGGAGGGGGTGAGGGGGTGCAGTCTCTGGGGCAGAGTTTGGGTGCAGGCTCTGGGCTGAGGGCATAGGAGGGGATGAAGTCTCTGGGAGGGAGTTTGGGGGCAGGAGAGTGTGTGTGGGAAGGGGGAGGGGGTGCACATTCTGGGAGGGAGTTTGGGGATAGGAGGGGGTGCAGGGGTGAGGGCTGTGGGGCTGAGGATGAGGGGGCTCAGGGCTGGGGCAGAGGATTAGGGTGCGGGGGGATAAGGGTTCTGGCTGAGGATGCAGGGCCGCCCAGAGGGGGGGGCAAGTGGGGCAATTTGCCCCAGAGGTCCCCACGAGAATGTCAGAGGCTCCCCCCACCTCTGCCTTCCCCCAGCGCCTCAGTGCACCACATCCAGGAGCGGCCCTGGGCAGCGCTGTGGTGGTTCCAGCAGGGCCTGAGCTCCTCCCACTCAGAGCTGTGGGGTAAGCGGGCGGGGCTGTGAGCTTCAGCCAAGTGGGAGGAGCTCAGGTCCCGCTGGCAGGGCCGCCCAGGGGATTCAGGGGGCCTGGGGCAAAGCAATTTCAGGGGCCGCTTCCATAAAAAAAAGTTGCAATACTATAGTAACATGTATTTGGAAATGTAAAAAATAACCAGTGAAATACATTCAAAAATTATTTTAATAATTTGAAAATACACAAAATACATTATTTTAAAACATTAAATGCTTTAATGGTATGTATACATTTGCAATTCATAATGGGCTGTCACTGGGTGATGGTTGGTGCCAATGGTCTGTCGCTGCCTGGGGGTGGCGCGGCTGTTGCCCAGGGCTGGGTGGGGCGCTGGACTCTGGGTTGGGGGGTGCCCGGCTCACAGGGACTGGGCTCAGAGCTAGGGGTCAGGGCTGTAGGGGGTTGGGGTCAGGGGGTGCCCGGCTCATAGGGGCTGGGCTCAGAGCTGGGGGGAAATGGGGTCAGGGGGTGCCCAGCTGGCCAGCTCAGAGGGGCTGGGCTCAGAGCTGGGGGTTAGGTCTGTGGGGGATGGGGTCAGGGGGTGCCCAGCTCAGAGGGGCTTAGCATGCTGCTTACACTAACCTCCCCCCTCTCCCAGAGCCCAGAGAGCCGCATCCAGGAGAGGCCCTGGGCAGCACTGCAGTGGCGTGGCTTCGATGAGGGGTTCATGATCTAGGAGGCTCAGGGCTGGGGCAGAGGATTAGGGTGCGGGGGGATGAGGGCTCTGGCTGGGAATGAGGGGTTCATGATGCAGGAGTGGGCTCAGGGCTAGGGCTAGGGCTGGGGCAGAAGATTAGGGTGCGGGGGGATGAGGGCTGGGGTTGAGGGGTTTGGGGCATTGGAGAGGTTCAGGGTTAGGGCGGAAGGGCAGCCCTGCCCTGCCATTTAGAATGGGGGCACTAGGACCCTGGGGCAGCAGACAGCCATTGAGCAGGAATGTGCAGCACAAGCAGGCACGGGAGAAGCCCGCGCCACTTTCTTTCAGGCAGGGATGCTCTGGGGTTGGGGGGTGGCAGGCGAGACCCGCGGGGGGTGGTGGCAAGTGGGGGCTGGCCTGGGAATGTGGGGGAGGGGCCGGAGGCTGCCAGGAGAGTGGAGCCATTTGCCCACCCCTGCATTAGGATGTGCCTGTGCACACCCAGCACACCCCTATGTGTGCCCATCTTTAAAAAAGGGAAGAAGGAGAACTCAAGGAACTACGAGACCAATCAGCCTCACCTCAGTCCCTGGAAAAATCATGGACCAGGACCTCAAGGAAACCATTTTGAAGCACTTGGAGGAGACGAAGATGATCAGGAACAGTCAACATGGATTCACCAAGGGCAAGTCATGCTTGACTAGGGTGACCAGACATCCCGATTTTATCGGGACTGTCCCGATATTTGCTTGTTTGTCCCATGTCCTGACCGATGTGCGGTCGGGACACTGGACAAACCAGCAATTTTGCCCTCCCGGAAGGGCACGTGCCCCACCCTCACCCCGACTCCACCACCTCCTTCCCCCATTGGCTCCCTCCCCAAATCCCCGCCCTGGCCCCCCCTCTTCCCCAAGCATGTGGCATTCCTCCTCCCTCCCAGGTTTGCCACTGTAATGGCAGCAAGCCTGGAGGGAGGGGGTGGTGGCCGGCTTCCAGTTCCAATGCTGGTGAGAACGGGCACCGAGCGGGCCAGGGTACTGCTCCCCCAGGAGGGAGACGAGGGGGCTTCGGACCCCAGCAGCGACAGGGGAGAGCGGCTCGGGGCTGCACAAGTGGCCATGTAAAGTTTATCGGCTCGGGGTGGACCCCGGCTGGTCCTCGCCCCTGTAGGGGGTAGTAAGGAGCCGAGTCCCCGCCGTCCCACCTCATCCTGGCTCCTCAGCTGAGCCCCGCCCCCATCTCCCTCCTGGGGGAGCAGGCCCCTTGCCTGCCCGCCTGGTGCTTCCAGCTCCAGGAACTGGAAGCCGGCCACCACCCCCTCCCTCCAGGCTTCTGCCGGCATTACAGCTGCAAGCCTGGGAGGGAGGAGGAATGCCGCTCAGCTGAGGAGCCAGGACGAGGGGGTCTAGGCTCCTTACCTGGCCTGCGGCGTCCGGCAAAACATGCTGGCGCGGGGCGGGGATGCTATCCCCTACAGAGCAGGGCGAGGAGCCGGCCGGGGTCCTCCCCCCAGCCAATAAACTTTACGTGGCCACTCACGCGGCCCTGAGCCGCTCTCCCCCGCCGCTGCCGGGGTCCGGAGCCCCGTGCCTCTCCCGCTCCGCTGTGCTCTAGCGGCTCCTCCCCCCCGGGCAGCGGGATGCGCTGCATATGGCCATGGCGCTGCTGGGGCCTGCTAATTCCCCCAGCACCTGCAAAATGGCTTTTTTTTTTTTAGTGGTGTTTTTTTTTTTTTGCTCTGGCCCCTCCCCCCTATGTTCCGATATTTCATGTCAGTGATCTGGTCACCCTATGCTTGACCAACCTGATTGCCTTCTATGATGAGATAACTGGCTCTGTGGATATGGGGAAAGCAGTGGACGTGATATATCTTGACTTTAGCAAAGCTTTTCACACAGTCTCCCACAGTATTCTTGCCAGCATGTTAAAGAAGTATGGATTGGATGAATGGACTATAACAGGGG
The DNA here is from genome assembly GCF_013100865.1 of Trachemys scripta elegans. Classification (NCBI taxonomy): domain Eukaryota; kingdom Metazoa; phylum Chordata; order Testudines; family Emydidae; genus Trachemys; species Trachemys scripta. Next base: position 51,671,416 of record NC_048304.1, on the reverse strand, counting down.
TCTTAAACAGGCGGGCAGGGGGCCAGTTATTTCCTGCGGCCCGCTGTAGGCGCTGACTCCACTGGCAGCCAAGCTCCCCTGCTCCCGCTCCCCCGAGCACGCTGTGTCCCCACTCCCAGCGCTTCCCGCCACCAAACAGCTGTTTGGTGGCACTTAGGATTTTCCGGGGCGGGGGGGAGGAGCAGGAACGAGGCACGCTCAGGGGAGGAGGTGGAGAAGAGGTTGGGCAGGGGCAGGGATTTGGGGAAGGGGTGGGAATAGGAGCAGGGAGGGGGCAGAGTTGGGGCGGGGACTTTGGGAAAGGGGTTGGAATGGGGGCAGGAAGAGGTGGGGCCTCATAGACTAGACGAGCAGTCTGAGGTATGAAGTTCAGCATGTATGATTCTTTGCTGTGAGTAGGTGGGAAGATTGTAAAAAGTGGCAATGTATTTTCTATGAATAGTTACTTTAAAACGTTCCTGCCATTACAACTATGTTGATAGACCGTTATGTGGTCAGTAACACTGATGATCTACTTTAAGGAATAGGTACAGGTATCTATATTTTATTAAAACTCCTCTTCGCATTACAGTTTTTAAAAAGTTAATACATTGACTTTTAATAGCATACTATATTACTCTTCATTTTTTACTATACTTTTGTATCGTTGTATGAAAAGGTTTCAGTGATGCAGCACTAGGGCCAACATACTAGTCCTCATGTGGCCCTCGCGATGATTTGAGTTTGAGATCCCTGGACAACACGGTGGATAGAAAGCTAGCTAGATTGTCAGGCTCAATGGGTAGTGATCAATGGCTCAATGTCTAGTTGGCAGCCGGTATCAAGCGGAGTGCCCCAGGGGCCAGTTTTGTTCAACATCTTTATTAATGATCTGGAGGATGGAGTGGATTGCACCCTCAGCACGTTTGCAGATAACACTAAACTGGGAGGAGCGGTAGATATGCTGGAGGATAGAGACAGGATAAAGAGGGACCTAGACAAATTAGAGGATTGGGCCAAAAGAAATCTGATGAGGTTCAACAAGGACAAGTGCAGAGTCCTGCACTTTCGGAGGAAGAATCCCATGCACCACTGACTGGCTAAGCAGCAGTTCTGCAGAAAAGGACCTGGGGATTACAGTGGACGAGAAGGTGGATATGAGTCAGCAGTGTGCCCTCATTGCCAAGAAGGCTAATGGCATATTGGGCTTCATTAGTAGGAGCATTGCCAGCAGATTAAGGGAAGTGATTATTCCCCTCTATTCAACATTTCTGAGGCCACATCTGGAATATTGCATCCAGTTGCCCCCCCCCCCCACTACAGAAAGGATGTGGACAAATTGAAGAGGGTCCAGCGGAGGGCAAAGAAAATGATCAGAGGCTGGAGCACATGACTTATGAGGAGAGGCTGAGGGAACTGGGCTTGTTTACTCTACAGAAGAGAAGAATGAGGGGGATTTGATAGCAGCCTTCTAATACCTGAAGAGGGGGTTCCAAAGAGGATGGAGCTAGGCTGTTCTCAGTGATGGCAGATGATAGAACAAGAAGCAATAGTCTCAAGTTGCAGGGGGAGGTCTAGGGTGGACATTAGGAAACACTTTCACTAGGAAGGTGGTGAAGCACTAGAATGAGTTACCTAGGGAGGTGGTGGAATTTCTATCCTTAGAGGTTTTTAAGGCCTGAGTTGACAAAGCCGTGGATGAGATGATTTAGTTGGTATTGGTCCTGCTTTGAGCAGGGGGTTGGACTAGATGCTTCATGAGGTCTCTTCAAACCCTAATCTTCTGTGATTCTGTGGAAGAGACGTTAGGAGGTCATCTAGTCCAACCCCCTGCTCAAAGCAGTACCAACACCAACTAAATCATCTTAGCCAGGGCTTTGTCAAGTCAGGCCTTAAAAACCTCGAAAGATGGAGATTCCACCACCTTCCTAGGTAACCCATTCCAGTGCTTCACCACCCTCCTAGGTAGAATAAACAAACGTTTATTAACTGCAAAAAGATAAAATTTAAGTGATTATAAGTCAAAGCATAAATCAGATTTGGTCAAATGAAATAGAATGCATTTTACTTTTAAGCTGATCTTAACACTTTGAATGCCCTTAGAAACTTAGATGCTTCTCACCACAGGCTGGCTGGTTGCTCTTCAGCCAGGCTCTCCCCTTTGTTCAGTCGCTTGGTGTGGTAGCTGTAGGTGTAGGCGGAAGAGAGAGGAAGAGCATAGCAAACATCTCTCCCTTTTATCATGTTCTTTCTTCACTCTTGGCTTTGCCCCCCCTCCCCTTCAGAGTCAGGGAGCACTACCTCATCGCAGTCCCAAACTGACCAAAGGAAGGGTGTTAGTCTCTAAGGTGCCACAAGTACTCCTGTTCTTTTTGCGGATACAGACTAACACGGCTGCTACTCTGAAACCTGTCAAAGGAAGGGTGGTGACTCACTCAAGAGTCCAACAGATCCTTTATTGCTGCCTAGGCCAGCATCCTTTCTTCCTGTGAGACTAGGCAGGTCCCATACATGCCTTGATGAGGTGTGAAATGCCCCTCTGCTCTTAGAGAGTTTTTGCCTAGGCTTATTTTAAGACATGAGAATACATTTTCAGCCTCATAACTATATACATGAAATTATAATCTATAACATTACTACAACAAGTACTATAACATCACTATAACAACAATGCTCAGTGCATCATGAGTCTTCCAAAGACACCCAACATGACAAACTTTGCATTGGATACCACACAATCATTTTACAAGGATGAACATGGGGGTGCTGGGAGTTCTCCCGAAGTACAGAGCATCACACCTCCACCCTTAGTTTACTGCAAGAGGGTTAGTCACGGAGTAGCTCAGGAGTGGGCAAACTATGGCCTGCAGGCCAGATCCAGCCCACGAGCCGTTTTAAGCTGGCCCATGATCTCCAGCTGGGGCACCGGGTTGGGAGCTGCACCACGCAGCTCCTGAAAGCAGCCGCATGGCCCCGCTCTGAGGGTCGGGGGCCCTCCACGCATAGAAACCAGAGAAGGGATGTGCTGCTGCTTCCGGGAGCCTCTTGAGGTAAGCACTGCTTGGAGCCTGCACTCCTGAGCGTCTCCCCACGCCCCAAACCTCTGCCCCAGCCCTGATCCCCCTCCTGCCCTCCAAACCTCTTAATCCCAGTCTGAAGCACCCTCCTGCACTCCAAACCTCTCATCCCCTGCCTCAACCCAGAGCCTGCACCCCAACCAGAGTCCTCACCCCCTCCCACACCCCAACCCCAATTTTGTGAGCATTCATGGCCCACCATACAATTTCTATTCCCCAGTGTGGCCCTCAGGCCAAAAAGTTTGCCCACCCCTGGACTAGCTCAAAGGCAGTTTGTGTTATAGTTCTCTTGGCATCCAGCCATTAAGGCCATGAGACAGCATGCCTCAGTTTCCTCATTCACATACAGCAAACTAGGTTTTTTATGGTTTCTCTGCTGTGATAAGCTTTAAACCTGCTTACAGGAATTAATTGAAAAGTATTATCATAAGGTTTAACATCCATGTCAAAATTCTTATCCCCAAAACTTAATATTAGTACCAAAACTTGTGTCTCAGATGTGTGTTTACAAGTATCTTTATGATACCACGCCCTCTGTTCAGATATTCTAGTTTGAGGTTATGGTAGTTTGTTCTTTACCCATGGAGTCCTTTGACTTTCTCCTGTGTAATCAATCACTGGCTTTTCCTTCCCTCCAGTGTTCCCCGCTGTGTGGGCTCTTAATTTTGGTGCCTCAGGGTCTGGCAAGATAGGTTTTTCAGGGGGATCCTGCACATTGACTTTGGGGAGCGGTCTCCCAACCCCAGGACTGTACATATACAGAAAATCCAGCTCCCCTTTTGGGTTACCCAGTGTTTCCCCCTCCTAGCACTGAGTCCTTCCCTATCCCCTAGAGGGCTGTGATCTGTGCTAGGTGTGTTTACCCTTTGATCAGATTCACCTTTTCACAGCATTGAACTGCTCTCTGTGTCTCACCAGCCTGGAGGAAAAACACCCCCTTCTCTGTCAGTTGGATCATTTGTATTCTGGCAAACTACCACCTGGCAATTTCCTGGACCCAACTCCTCTGTTAGCACAGGCATTGGAGCTGCATCTTGATTTAAAGAGACACAGTTACTTTCCAAAAACTTACCAGAAATAGCATCCTGAAAAATTGGGACCTGGATTGGGGTACTCTCCTCCACCCCTTTGTCTGTTCCTGAGAAGTCAGCTGTGCGACTGCTCCCCTCCAGGAGGTCAGTTACACAGCTTCTTCTCAAAACCTGGGTCACAGCCTGAGTGCACAGATGCTGCCCCAGCCATCCTCCTGAGCATTCTGCCCTAAGTGACCAGTGAGGAGACATTCCTGTACTCTCACTATTCCTTCCCCAGTTTCCTCCTCTGGGCCCCTGCTCTGGAACTACTCCCTACAAAGCCAGTCGGGACTCTGGGGGAGCATACCTCCTCTCTCTGAGCATACTGTCTCCAGGGCAAGAAGCTTTCATAGCTTCCACCTTCCTGGGTCTGACCTCAGAGCATTCAGCATCCCCTTCCATACCATGCACTTCCTGCAGCGAGTCCACCCAGACAGGCCTCCTGGGGAAGCTAGAGGGTTCAGCACCCCAACTCCACAGTCAGATGGGACTCTCAGCCAGTTGGTAAAACAGAAGGTTTATTAGTCGATAGGAACACAGTGTAGAACAGAGCTACACTGGAGCGAGTGAAGGACCCCGCTCCAGGGGCCCCAAAACTCTCATGGTGGGGGCCCTGTGGGGCCTGGGGCAAATTGCCCCACTCCCCCCCCCCAATCAGCCCTGCCCAGGATATGAGATAAAGGCCAGAGGAGGAGCAATAGGGAGGGCAGGTGCCAAGCAGCTGGAAGCGAGTCAGTTTTGGCTGGCTTGGGGCACAGGGGGAGGACCAGATCACTGGCTCTGAGCTCCCCTCCCCCAAGATGAACTTGGCTGAAAGTCACAGATTTCTGTGCTAACAAGCTCTGTTCTACACTGTGTTCCTATCGACTAATAAACCTTCTGTTTTACCGACTGGCTGAGAGTCCCATCTGACTGTGGAGTTGGGGTGCTGAACCCTCTAGCTTCCCCAGGAGCCCTGTCTGGGTGGACTCGCTGCAGGAAGTGCATGGTATGGAAGGGGATGCTGAATGCTCTGAGGTCAGACCCAAAAAGGTCCTTCACTCGCTCCAGGGGCCCCAGAAAACTCACGGGGCTCAGGCCCCCGGAGCGTCTTCTGCTCCGGGTCTTCGGCTGCAGTTCAGTGGTGGGGGGGTCCTTCAGCCCCAGGACTCGCCGCGGAAGTGCCCTGAAGACCTGTGGCGGGGGGGTCCTTCCATCCCGGGACCTGCCACCGAAGTGCCGAGTCTTCAGCGGCAATTCGGCAGCCGGGGCCCCCTGCCGCCAAAGACCCCAGGCCCCCTGAATCCTCTGGGCGGCCCTGATCCTGGGTCAAGAGTCACCTGGTCACATCCCCCTCCTGGGTCTCAGGTTATGAAGGGGCAGCTATGGCATCAGTGCAGGCAGCTGGGGCAACCTCCACAAAAGTCACACACCCTTATTCCCACCACCTAGACATTGATGCAACACACAGGGAAACTGAGGCACACAGCATTCATGCAAAACAGTAAGATTCACATAGGCTCACTGTGACAATGCGGTTCTGGCGGAACCCAACTGAGAGCGCCAACTCAGGACAAATTGCTAAAACAGGGCAATTACAGCCCAAGGCTGGGGTTTTCCACCTCTAAGGCAAACCAAACCAGCCAGACTAAGACTTCGGTCTCATCCCACTGGCTAACTGCAAGTCTCACAAGCAATCTCCTTAGACACTCCAGTTTCCCAGTATTACCACCAGTGCCACACGTTATGGGGACAAATGGTTATGAAAACCAATACCCCAGTAAAAGAAAAAGGTTCTCCTGATCCCAAAGGACCAAGCCCCAGACCCAGGTCAATATACAAGTCAGATCTTACCCACAAATCACGCTGCTGCCAATCCTTTAGAATCTAAAATCTAAAGGTTTATTCATAAAAGGAAAAAGATAGAGATGAGAGTTAGAATTGGTTAAATGGAATCAATTACATACAGTAATGGCAAAGTTCTTGGTTCAGGCTTGCAGCAGCGATGGAATAAACTGCAGGTTCAAATCAAGTCTCTGGAATACATCCCCCGCTGGGATGGGTCCTCAGTCCTTTGTTCAAAGCTTCAGCTTGTAGCAAAGTTCCTCCAGAGGTATGAAGCAGGATTGAAGACAAGATGGAGATGAGGCATCAGCCTTATATAGTCTTTTCCAGGTGTAAGAACACCTCCTTGTTCTTACTGTGGAAAATTACAGCAAAATGGAGTCTGGAGTCACATGGGCCAGTCCCTGCATACTTTGCTGAGTTACAAGGCGTATCTGCCTTCTCTCAATGGGTCCATTGTATAGCTGATGGTCCTTAATGGGCCATTAAGCAGGCTAGGCAGAGCTAACACCAGTTTGTCTGGGATGTCACCCAGAAGCACAGCATAAGTTTGCCATACAGACAGTATAGAGCCAATATTCATAACTTCAACTACAAAAGTGATACACACATATAGACAGCATAATCATAACCAGCAAACCATAACCTTGTCTTAGACACCCCATTTGACCCCCTTTATACAAGATTTGCGTGCCACTACAGGACCTTGGTTGCAACAATGATCTATATAGTCCCAGATTATATCAATAACGTCACAGGCTCCCAGCCCCCTTCTCTCTTCCCAGGGTCAAAATGGGATCCTCCCTTCCCACCAGTTTTAAACCCCTCTTTCTGTGACCTGCCCTCAATAGATGCCTGAGTCTGTTCAAAGGCATCAGCTAAAAAAGCCATCTCATCCACACACTTTACATCTTTGTCCCATAGACACTGCTTTACATCAGCCTTACATATGCTTAGGAAATGCTCTTAAGCAACAAGATCCAACGTTCCCTCAAAACTTGCCTCCTCTTTACCCCTCACCCATTTTCCCAACAAATCTTTCATTTTGTTTACATATTCCCTATTACTCATACCAATATCCCTCTTAAGATTCCTAAATTTAACTCTATATGTTTCAGGGGTAATCTGAAAACTTCACAAAACAGTATCTTTAAATTTACAATAGTCTAAAGCATCTCCAATAGGCTTTCCATTGAAGATGTAAGCAGAGTCAGGATGAGCTCTACCCTGACATCTGGTGGTGAATTATGGCGAGTGTGGAAAAGAACTGCAGGGGCTGATCTTGTTTGCAAAGGCACACCCACTCGCCTGGCATGAAACAACAGCAACTCAAAGTGGTTACTTTGGCTGGTGTGGGATCCCCAGTTTCTCTGTTATTGGGGCAGGAAGAATAAAATTTTGTTACCCTGATTCTGTGAATCAAGGCCAGTGGAACTGTTGTATGACAGAAGGACTGAGGGAGTCCTTCACCATTACCTAAGTAGCACTTGCTTGACAAGGGGCATGGGTTACAAAACCCAGTGAAGGGAGAGAGGATGGGAACAGGTATTTGTACCTGATGGGATGGGCCCCTCTCTGAGGGGTTGAAACACCAATTGCACTATCCCCTCTCTCCACTGTTGAATATCAGAGCTAAATTTGATTCCATTAGAAGTCTAGTTACTGACTGCTGAGCTGAATTCACTTTGGACCAATGGTGTACTAGCACTGGGGCTCCCCTACTACTATGAGCTGAAATTGCTAAGAGCTGAAATCACAAAAGAGCTGAGATCACTGAGGCTGTGTTAGCTAGTGGGGGAGCCTGAAGCTATATTGCTAAGCGGCTGGCGGAGCAGTGAGCAGAGTGGAGCCTTGCGAGCGGAGCGGAGTGGCTGGAGGAGCAGCTAGCAGAGCGGAGCCTTGTGGGAGCAGCCCAAGGAACGGCTGAAGTGGAGCAGAGCTGAGCGGCTCACAGGTCAGTGAGCAGAGTGGAGCAGCTGCCAGAGCAGTTCGTGGGACGGCGGGAGCAGCTCACGGGGCAGCTGGTGGAGTGGAGCGGCTCGTGGTGAAGGCTGCGGCGGAACCCCGTCGGCCTCGGATCACGTAAGGTGCCCCTTAACACCCTGCGTGCCCCCCTCCCCTGAACTCTGGGGCTGCACTGACCAGGGACAGAGACTTTGGGGGGGTTGTTGGACTTCTGGGACTTTGGTGAACCTTGGGTTGCTGGTTTCAAGAACCCAAGGGAAAGGACACAGCCCAACTTGCTGGGGTGGGTTTTTTGCTCATGGTTTGTGTTATGAATCCTGTTTGTGGTGTTTTTTCCAATTTAATGCTGATGTCGTTTACCTCATGTTATTAAACATTTTCTGTTACACTCAGACTCCGTGCTTGCGAGAGGGGAAGTATTGTCTCTTAGGGGTGCCCAGGGGGTGGTATGTAATTGTCCCAGGTCACTGGGTGGGGGCTCGAGCCGGTTTTGCATTGTGTTATTGAAACGGAACCCCTAGATACAGAACCCGGCCCTTGTTGCTGCCAACTTAGATGGGCAGAAGGGTTACAAATACATTTCAAGCTTTACCAGTTAATCTTGCAATCAGGGTAGGAACTCTCTTATCATCAGGGATTTCATGTATTACATGCAGCCTTTCGAAAGTAGTCAGATATTCAGCAATATCATCATCTTCACTGTATGCAGGACATAAATGTTCCCATTTGTGGATTTTTGGATTGATGGGAGTTTTTGCAGTCGGGGGTTCTGGTTCTGTTTCTCTAGCAGGTCCAGTTGGTGTGTTTTCTCTCTTTCTTTTTCTTTTCTCTCTCTCTCTCTCTTTCTTCCATGGCCCTTTTGTATGCAGCCTCTTCTCTGGCTGCCTCTTTTCCTTTTCCTTTTCTCTCAAGTTCTTTCAGCTACAATAATGTCTGGTGCTCCCTCTTCTGTTCTGCAGACTTCATTCCAAAAAGCCCAAACTTTGCAATTGCTTCACTGCTATCACTCATTTTCCTGTTTTTCTGTTCCTACTTCCCTTTCCCGAAATAAGCAAACAGAAAATAACAAAACTGTGACTTCCTCCTGACTGTTCTTAGCCACTGCACTTAAGACTCACTTAAAGTCACAAATATCAGTGCTTAAAATGTAAACTCCACTTGGAGTAACAAGCTGCACATATACCCTGCTCACTGTGCCACTGTAATGTTCCCCTGGTGTTATCTGGACCAGTGATCTGCTAGGTCACTCCAATCCTTGACTCTGGGAGCCAGCCTTACCCTGCTATGCTGTGAGAACCCCCACTCCTGGGCTGTTCACGCACAGCCTCTGGCATGTAAGCTGTTCCTTGGATTGTGCAACCGAATGACACTCGCCAATATCTCCAGTCCCAGACACAACCCTAGGAACCGCTGTCTTGCAGTGTCCAGTTATGTCTGTTGGACGCTGCAAGCTTATATGAGTTCATCAATTTAACAAAGAAATTTATATGTATCAGACTTGTCATCCCAAGGGGAGTCTCTGACATGCTTCAAACCAAACGCACTGCTTCAGCTAGAATAAACAAACAGACTTACTAACTGCAAAGATAAATGTTAAGTGATTATAAATCAAAGCATAACAAATCTCACTTGAGAGTCCAACAGATCCTTTGTTGCTGCCTAGGCCAGTGTCCTTTGTTCCTGTGAGGCCGGGCTGGGTTTGTCCTATACATGCCTTGATGCGGTGTGAACTGCCCTTCTGTTCTTAGAGAGTTTATGCTTGGGCTTATTTTAAGCCACGAGGACACATTTTCAGCCTCATAACTATATATATGAAATTATAACCTACAACATCACTATAACAACAATGCTCAGTGGATCATGAGCCTTCTGAAGACACCGAACACTACAAACTTTGCCTTAGATACTACACAATCATTTTACAAGGATGAACACGGGGGTGCTGGGTGTTCCCCTGAGGTACAGAGCATCACAGGGGGGCCAGTGGCTGAACGGGAACAGGGGTCAGGGGCTGGGAGGGAGCAGGGACTGGGAGGGAGCAGGGGTTGGCGTTCGTGCCCTGGGAGGGAGCTGGAACTGGGGGCTGAACCAGGGACCCCTAAGCCAGGGAGTTGTTGCAGGCAGAAGACTGCTGGCACCTTAGGCCAGAAGGACTGGACGCAGGAAACACATCAGGAAAATGCCCAACCCCCAACCAAGGCTCCCGCTTCGGCTTCTGTCCCTGACCTCGGCCCCCAACCGTAGCCGGACTCCTGGCTCCCAGCCCCTGGGGGGCAGAGACAGATTACAGTACAACCAAAGGGAGGGGGATTTGCAACAAATTAAGTTTGGGGACCACTGCTTTAAATCCTGCTGTGTAAACTTCTATCCAGTGGGGGGCGCCAGTAGCTCCATGGAGCTGCCCCAGAGTAGCATGGGGCCTGGGCTCTAAGCAGGGGCCTCTGGCAGATGGGCTGTAACACGTGCTGTTGCCATGCCAGGGCACCCCAGGACAAAGGCACGGCGAGCTCAGGGAGTGGCATGGAGCAGGACAGCCCAGTGTGAGCCTGCAAACAGCCCTCCATGGCAGGGTCAGCCCCAACCAGCCCCACAGCTCTGCCCTGTGGCCTTGCCGCCTTGTCCAATGAAGGTGCCATGTCTACGGGCTAGGCTATGCTGCTTGAACCAGTACTCTGGTCACAAGATCCCCACTCCCTGCCCAAAGCCAGGGATGGAACCCAGGAATCCCAACCACCCCCCCCAACCCATTAGAACTCCCCCTTTTCTCCACTCCCCTCCCAGGGCAGGGACAGAACCCAGGAGTCCTGGCTCCAACATTCTAGCAAACATTTGTGTTTGCAGAAGGCAGGTTGTGCACTCTCCTGCTCGGCACAAAGGACAACGGTCTACTGCTGCCGCAGGTGTGGGGAGCTCTGTGCTGTGGCTGTGAAGGGCCTTGCAGTTCCCCCAGCTCAGGGGTGCCAGTCTGGCAACTGGATGGCAGGAGGGGCTTGCCAGAACTAAACCAACAGATTTTAAACGGAGTTTAGGGTTATATACAAATATGCAAATTATTTGCCAAAACGCAAACTAGTTTATTGAGCGATTTGCATACACAGTGCCCCTCTTTTCCCCCAAAAGGGGCAGCCTGGTCCTCTGTGACCAGGGCCGGCTCTAGGCACCAATCACGTGCTTGGGGTGGCACATTTTCAAGGGTAGCATTCTGGCCATTTTTATTTATTTATTTATTGGTTGATTGCTTCTGGCCAGGGCCGGCTCTAACTTTTTTGCCGCCCCAAACAAAAAAAAAGAGCACTGCACCGCTGAAACACACCCCCCCCTGTGCCACGCCACCGGAACACCCCCCCCCCCAGTGCCACGCCATGCCACCGAAACACAAACAACCCACCCCCCGAGTGCTGCCCGGCCGAAACAAAAACAACAACAACAACAACAACAAAAACCCAAGCGCCCCCCACCACCCCAAGATTGGCCACCCCTTACAAGGTGCCGCCCCAAGCACATGCTTGGTCGGCTGGTGCCTGGAGCCGGCCATGCTTCCGGCGGCAAAAGCCTAGAGCCAGCCTTGGCAGCAGCAGCGCATTGTGCGCGGGGGGCGCCCTGGGACCGCTGCAGTTCGTGCCGCGGGGGAGCAGTGCCGCACCTTGTGGCTGAGCTGGGCAGGCTCCCAGAGGGGGATACTCACTGGGGGCCGCACTAGGGGCACACGGAGCCGCCTGCAGGTGCCACAGGGTGGCCGCCCCCCAGCGCCGCAGTCGGGGCTGGGCGAAGTGGCCCAAGCTGTCCAGGGACTGCAGCAGGGCAGCCAGAAGCAGCAGCAGCAGCAGGCCCATAGAGGGCAGGGTGCTGCCGTGGGGCCCAGGTCCCGCTCTCCGGGCTCCACTCCCTCTGGAGCTACCCTGCCCCAGCTCCTCAGCCCCCTGCCAGGGCGATTCCCCGGCTCTGCCCTCCTGGGTCCCAGACGGTCCTGGAGGTGGGAGCCCTGGCTGGAGGGACCCTGGGCTGAGGCACGGGCCGGGAGCCCCGCTGCTTACCCCGACCCTGCCAGTGCCGGACCGGCTGGAGGCGAGGGGGGAGCGGGCGGAGTCACCACTGGTGGGGGGGGGAGCCCAGGGCTGGGGCAGCAGGGTGTGTGTGTGGGGGGGGGAAGAGAGAGCCCAGGGCTGGGGCAGCAGGGGGTGGGGACGTGAGAGTCCAGGGCTGGGGTGGGGAGCAGCCAAAATTTTTTTTGCTTGGGGCAGCAAAAAACCTAGCGCAGGCCCTGTCTGCCATCAGCTGTCCCTGCAATCTCAGCACGCCCAGTGGGGGCACCCTCTGTGTGGACTGCCCAGAGATTCCAGCCGAGCACCAGCCACCACCCATCAACTGCCTGTCCCCTCCGCACTCCAGCCCCGCATCCACCCTCCACAGCCCCCCGCCCACCCAGAGCTCTGCAAATGCCTGTCCCCCCCTCCAGGCTTCCTCCCCCCACACCTCATGCTCACCCCAAGCCCCCACTCACCCAGAGCCCTCCCAAAACTCTGCAACTGCCTGTTCCCCGCGCCCGCGCCCACCCCCCAGCGCTCTGCAACTGGGCTTGTGCCTTCCGTGCCCAGGGCTGGGTGGGGCTGGTGGGCTGGTGCCCGGGGCTGCTGTGTCCATGGTGCTCTGGCTTGGGGGGAGTTGATACCCGTTGTGCCTAGGTTGCCCAGGGCTGGAGGGGCCGGCCCCCTACCGGGCCCCTCGCGCCGTCTGGCCCCGGCCAGTCCCGGGGATGCCCCTAGCGGGCTCAGGCCCCCGCCGCCCCAGGAGTCATGTTACTGCGGCCTCCCATTGGCCCGGCCCGGCCCCCCGGTCGGGGGAGACCGGGGCTCATTGGCTGCTCCGGGCCGAGGGCCGGGCCTGGGACAGCGAGCGCCTGGGATCCAGCTCGCAGCTCCGAGCCAGCGCCGAGCGCCGGGCTGGCGGGGCGCCCGGGGCTTCCTGCGCGCACCAGGGCTGCCTGGTTAGCCCCCCCCCAACCCCGACATGCGCCGCGCCCGGCTGGACGCCTCGCTCGGTCGCCTCCGGGCAGAAGTGGTGAGTGGCCAGACTCGGGGCGCGCTGGGCCCGGGAGGGCAGCGGGTCCGGCCGGGCAGCCTGGCTCCCCCTGGCAGCGGAGGGGCTAGCCCGGGGAAGGGCGCCGAGGATGCAGGGCAGAGGCCAGGGACGTGCCTGGAGTACTGGGGATCAGCTCTGCCCGGACCACGCCTGGCACCGCTGGGTTCGGTCGCCTGCCCGCGCTGGGCACATGCCAGCCTTGCCTGCTCCTGTGCCCAGAGCTGCACGGGGGGCCGGGCAGCCCCAGGCTGGGCGTCACCAGGGTCAGGCCACAGTGTCGGGCCAGAGGCTGTGCTGGACCAGAGCTACCTCCAGCCCCTGCGATTGGGCCTGCCCGACTCTGGGACCCCCGGGACCCTAGCAGGGTCCAGATTGCCCCCAGCCCCCCTGTTGCTCCGCTGGCTCCGGGAGCTCCATGCCCGGGGGCTCAGCCCGGCTCCAACCCTGCCCTCTCTGCATGGGGCGGGGGAGGGACTGACTGCCCCCTGGGAGGTGGGCGCTAGGCTGCCCTGCCATGAGGTGGGGGACTGGGGGCGTTGGCGGGGGGCAGAGTGTGACCCGCTCGCAGTTACTGGCGGCTGGAGGAATCTCCGGCCATAATTACAAAACGTGACCAAGGACTTGGGGACTGACGTTTGAAGCCACAGGGGCCTGATTCCCCCCGCCCCCCCCAGCCAGCCTCAGGGGCCTGATCCCCTGTGTGACGCAGGCACAGGCCCCCCCTCTCCCCTGCTGGCCTCAGGGGCCTGATTCCATGTGACCTGGGTACTGCCCGCTGCTGGTCTCAGGGCTCCCCAAGTCCCTGGGCACCTCTGAAAACCTGGTTTTTGGCCCCCGGGTGGGTGGGCTGTGCTGGCGCAGGGCAGGGTCCCTGGGCAGGGCTGTGCACACACACACACACATCTCTGGGCACCCACATGCACTTTTACCTGCATGGGGCAGCAGGCGCATGTGCTTTGTGTCCGGGGTTGGGTGGTCCCTGCGGGCAGGGGAGGAGCAGCAGGGGTTCCTCCTCTCGCAGGTGGCTGACACAGGAAGCCATTTTTGTTGTTTTACATCTGATGTCAAGAAAGTGCTGACTGCTGAACAACTGGTTGCTGGGTGATAGGATAGTGATATCAGAGCTGGGGGAGCCAATCTGCCCAACGGGATAGTGACATCAGAGCTGGGCGAGCCAATCCACCGGAGGGGATAGTGATGTCAGAACTCGGGAAGCCAATCCACCCAAGCTGGCCCCAGTTCAACCCTGACTGGCAGTGGCAGAGGTGCTGTTGGGCCCTGTCACTTGGTCCCATGTCTCCCTCCTGTAGGGTCTGCCGTGTCCCTGGGCTGGGGCTAGGGATGAACGGGCAGATCCTGTGGCTGTTCTGGAGCCCTGGGCATGGCCTCTGTTATGGGAGTGGGCCCCTGGCACTAGCCCTGCTGTCTCTGGGCCCATGTGGGTCTGCACGCTTGGTAGGGCAATTTCCCTGGCCCCTGGGGAGCATGTGGCCCTGATGCCCTCAATCCTCTGGTAGCTCTGGGCAAACCTGGCCCCAGTTCAGGTTGGAGCTTTGGCAGAGCCAAATGATAGACGGTTTCCATGGCATGTTGGATGCCAGGCTGCCGGGACCAGCTGCCCAAGCTACCCCCTGCAGGGCTGCGTTTGGCCAGGACCTCGGCTGGTGTGGCCCAGAAGAGCCGGGAGCAAATGAGAAAGGGCCCGGCCCTGCCCTGCCTGCAGGGACTGTGGAGCTGGACCTGCCCTGGGTCCATCCAGCCCCCCAGGACCCAGGGCAGTCTGCACACCCCATGCCTTGCAGCCCAGCTGCCCTCAGCCAGCAAGTGGGAGTCACCGACTCATTTCTAGGACAAAGGGACTGAGCCCGAGCTGTGGTGCCATCGCTCACGGTCAGGGACACGAGGGTGGAGCCACGGGGCGACTGGGTGAGCAGCCCCTTGTGGTGCAGTAGTGCAGGAGATTTCCAGGGCTTGGGGCTGCAACAGGCAGAGGGGCTGAGCTGCAAAGTTCTGGAATTGCCAGTGTTTCCCTGCGGGAAGTGCAGCAACGCCCTCAGTCAGGGCGCGGAGGGGGAGGTGTGGTGGCTGGCAGGCATGGTGGGATGTGGGGGTGGCTGGAAGCAGGAGGAGCCCCACCCCAAAGCACAGAGCTGGAGCACTAGGGAGCCTCTCAAGCCGGGCTCGCCTTGTTAAGGCCCCAAATGCTTCTGCTCCCATGGCCTCATGGCCTGCCCTTGGCAAGGCTCCTGGCACTCCAGCCGTGGCATGTCCCTGCTGGCCATCTACCACACAGCGCGCTGCTCTGTGTACCTGGCGGGGCTGGGAGTCAGGACTCCAGGGTTTGCTTCCCTGCCTTGGGCGGGAGTGGGGGCTAGTGGTTAGAGCCAGGCCAAGGAGTCCAGACTCGTGGGTTCAGTTCCCAGTTCTGGCACACTCGTGTGTGTCCGTGAGGGATGTTTGCCCAGCCCCGATGTTTGCCCAGCCGTCTGGGTGTGACTGCAGGGGTTGGTACTGACAAGGGGACCTTAGCAGATCCCATCAGAGGGTGCCTGTTGGCATGGCTGGTGCCCCATGTGTGCCTGGCCCTGGTGAGCAGTTCAGCTCCCTCCTCCCCGGGCCCGATGCCTGTGCTGGCTGTGTGGGACAGCTCCGATGGCCCCCAGAGCGCACATCGTCCCGCGCTGCTGGCGCGTCCCGGTGGAGTGTGGCCCATGGCTGCCCCAGGCCCTGGCTCATGGCCCTTCGCCAGTGGTACATGCCAGCCCCGAGGAATTCCCAGGGGTCGGTGGGAGCCAGGGTCCCTCCACACCGCTCCGGGCCAGGCCCATGTGGTGCCCCTTCCCTCTGTCCCCTAGCGCTGGGCTCTCCTGGGCACCCAGCATCTCTGGCCAGGCCCAGCTTGTGTAACTCCAGCTGCCGTCTCTATTTGTCATGTCCCAGCGGCTGGGCTGGGCTGGGCTGGGGCTGGGGCTGGGGCTGGGGCTGGAGCTGCAGCTGCCGACGCGGCGGGGCAGCTGCTTGCTCACCCCAACATGCTGCAGCATGCGGCAGGGATGGGCCCACTTGGTGCAGGAGCAGCAGGAAAGTTGTGCCCTGGGGCTGAGTGCACGTCCGGGCAGCGGGGCCCTGTGTGTGCGGCTCCCCCTTGCAGCTCCACACCCAACCCGGGCAGACACTGCTGCAACCACAGAGACCACTGCTCGAATGCCCAGCCCAACCCGGGCATCTCCCAGGGCAGCTCCTGTGACCACCCAGAGAGGGGACAGGGATTCAGCTCCAGCTTTGGGGGCCCTGGGCCCAGCTGGGCTCGCTGCCCAGGAGCCCAGAGCCTGGTGAGTTGTCTGGGGACTCCCCTGGGGGCTGAGTGACATGGGGATCAGAGGGGGGCTCCTTGCAGCCAGTGCTTGGTGAGCATGGGGGGGGGGGACAGCATTTGTGTGGGGGGAGGGTGTGGGGATGGGGGAGGGTGTGGGGCAGGGTGTATAGGTGGTGGTGGGGTGTTTATGGGAGGTGTGGAGAAAGGGCAGAGGGTGTATGGGGGAAGGACATGGAGAGGGTGTATAGAGGAAGGGGATGTGGGGCATGGTGTATATGAGGTTGTGGTTCCATATGGGGTGTGTGGGGACAGTAAGGGGGATGGATGGGGGGGTGGGGTGGCAGGGGGTGTATAGGGGCATGTGGCTAGGGGGGGGGGATGGCAGGAGGCATGGGGTGTGTGGGGATGGAGCAGGGATGGATGGGGGCAGAGGGTGGATGGGGAGTGTGGGGACAGGGGATGGGAGCATGGGGGATGGGGCGGGAGGTGAATGGGGGAAGGGGACAGGACAGGGGTGGATGGGGGTGTGGGGTGGTAAAGGGTGTATGAGGGCATGAGGACGGGGCAGGGAGGTGGATGGGGGGCGTGGGGACAGGGCAGGGGGTATGTGGGGTGGCAGGTGGTGGATGGGGTGGGCACTCTGGTGTCCCATAGCCGGTCACTGGGGACAGGGTCGCTGCCATGGAATGACCTGGCCCATGGGGCTGGGCCCCAGCCAATAATCCCTGAATGTCCATCCCATCCTGGCTCCGGGGGGCCTTGCTGCCATTGGGCCGGTGCTGGGAGAGCATTGGAGAGGACCAGGACTGCGGACAGGGTGACAGGTGTTGGGATGGGGGAGACAGTGACGGGGCGGTTGGAGGCAGGGGATGGTGATGGGGCTTTTTGAGGGGACAGGGCTGTTGGAGGTGTTGGGATGGTGATGGAGCTGATGGAGGCAGGGGACAGGGCTGTTGGAGGTGTTGGGACAAGTGATAGGGGACGTGGCTGCTGGAGGCAGGGGATGGGGCTGTTGGAGGTGTCGGGCCGGGTGATGGGGTTGTTGGAGGCAGGGGACGGGACAGTTGGAGGTGTTGGGACAGGGCTGATGGAGGTGGGGGATGGAGCTGTTGGGACGGGGGACAGGGCTGTTGGGAGGTGTTGGGACTGGTGATGGGTGACAGGGTTGTTGGGACATTGATAGGGCTGATGGAGGTGGGGGACGGGGCAATTGGTGCAGGGACGGGGCTGATGGAGGTAGGGGATGAGGCTGTTGGAGGTGTCAGGACGGGTGATGGGTGGCAGGACGGTTGGGACGGGCTTGAGGGAGATGGGGGAAGGGGCTGTTGGAGGTGTTGGGACGGGTGATGGGGCTGCTGTTGGGACATTGATGGGGCTGATGGAGGTGGGGGACAGGGCTGTTGGAGGTGTCTGGATGGGGTTGATGGAGGCGGAGGATGGGGCTGTTGGAGGTGTTGGAACGGGTGACGGGGCTGTGAGGGAGATGGGGCTGTTGGGGTGGTGACAGGGCTGATGGAGGTGGGGGACTGGGTTGTTGGAGGTGTCAGGACAGGTGACGGGAGACAAGGCTGCTGGGGAGATGGGGTTGTTGGAGGTGTCAGGACGGATGGTGGGTGGAAGGGCTGTTGGGCAGACAGGGCTGTTGGGATGGTGATGGGGCTGATGGAGATGAGAGATGGGGCTGTTAGGGGGATAGGGGATGGGCCAGCCATGCTGCCTGGGGGGCCAGTCCGGCAGGGCAGCGATGACGTCACCATGTTCCTCTCCCCACAGTTGTACCTGCGGGCGGCGGGGGACACGCTGCGGGACCAGATGCAGGGCATGATGCGGACTCTGCATGAGCTGAAGCAGGTGCCAGGCCCAGCTCCACAGCTGGGCCCCCGCAAGCTGGCACCAGCTCCCCCCCGGCCCTGCTGGGAGCAGCCTGCGGAGAACCGGGCATCCGCTGTCTCAGAGGCAGACTCTGCCTGCTGCCTGGAGCTGGCGGAGGAGGAGGAGTGCGCGCCGCCCGCTAGTGAGAGGAGCCTGGAGTTCGACTCGGGCTACTCGGAGGTGTCAGGGGGCACGTGGCGGGAGGAGGAGAGGCCAGTGCTGCGCAGGAACCCCCTGCCCTCCTGCCAGCGGGCACACAGGCTCTCCACGGGGGGCTTCCTCCGCAGCAGCCCTAGCCAGGCCCCTGGCCGGCGGGTCCGGCCCAAGTCCACCTCAGATGCCTGCCTGGAGCAGTGGCGGGTGCTGGAGCCGGCGGACACACAGGACTGGACTGTGGCACTGCTCTCACAGAGCCGCAACCGGCAGCCACTCGTGCTGGGTGATAACTGCTTTGCCGACCTGGTGGAGAACTGGATGGACCTGCCTGAGGAGAGTGTCTTGCCCCGCCGGCTGGCCAAGCCCCACAGCTTCTTACTCAGCCTCTCGAGCAACGTGCGGCGCAAGCTGGCCAGCCTGGCGCGCCCCAGGAGCCCCACCGCCCCCCAGCCTGGCCCCAAGCACCTCTCTGGCCCAGGGGGCCTCGGTGGGCGGGCGCAGGGACCCCTCTTCCACCAGTCACACGGCGACATTGCCAAGCTCCCCACGGACTGCACCCGCTTTGCTGCCCTCCTGAACAGCCGCAGCCGGCAGCCAATCATCTGCAATGACATTATTGGCTACATTTAGTCCCACCCCTGGCACATTCCTGTCCCAGCTCTGCATTTGTACCCGGCTATGTAAATAAACAAACAGCTTTTGTATGGAACGCACAGCCGGAGCCCATGCTTGGGAGAGAGGGGGCAGCGCCGGGTACGGCCAGAGCCCGTCACTGGCCCAGTGTGCTCTTGTCCTCACCAGGGGCTTTGTGCCAGCTTCACCTGGATGGCTGCAGCCTGCACTGGGGCAGGGGAGGGAGCCTGGCTCACCCAGATGGTGCACATGCAGTGCACGCACCCACACACACAGAATGATCAATGCACGCACATGCACACCCCCACAGTGCACATGCATACACTGCGTGCTGCACAATCATGCTGCACGCACAGGGCACACCCATTGAAATGCTGATTTCCCCCTTTTCCCTCGCCAGCTGCCAGGGAGCTGCTGGTGGGGGGTGCCAAGCTGTTCTGCCCCTGCCCATCCGAGGCTGCCATGCCCAGCTCCCATGAGGAGGCACCAGGCTGGACCCCGATTTGTGGCACAGAGTTGGCGCTGGTGCCAGACTGTCCCGGGACTAGGGGGTCCTTGAAACACCTCCAGCCAGGCCCCTCGCTGTCCCAGAAGCTGCCCGGGGAGTGGGGCTATTGAACCTGTTATGCCCCTCCCCATTTCAGCAGGAGAATTGCAGCGGGTGAGTTAACAGATGGAGGCACTGCCCAACCCTCCCCCCCCCCCCCCCCCGAATGAGCAGTCCTCTGGCTCCTACTGATGGGGCAGGGGTTTATTAGCTGTAAGGGGGTGGGGGCAGGCCTTGCTCCTAGTGCGCCCATCTACATCCTGGGCTCTCCACTGCCAGGCTGGTGAGAAGGGGGCCAGCGTCCTGCTGAGCATCTCAGGGGCCCTGTAGCATACAGCCAAGCCCCTGCTGCCTGTCTGTGCCCAGGGAGACGCCCAGCAGCAGGCTTTGCTCAGCCACAGGGCAGCCGAACATGCACGGGCGGTAAGACGTCGTCGTCCTGTTGGTCCTCACAGACCAGGTCCAGCACCAGGATCCGGGGGGGCGGCCAGGCTGCTCCAGAGGGGCCGCCCACCAGCTGCGTCAGTCTAGGGAAGGGGAAGGGTGAATAAGCCACAGGACATCCAGCAGGAACCAGGCCCAGTGTATATGCCCAGAGGCTGTGCCAGTCAACCCCCTGGCGACCCTGCATCAGTGGAGACTTGGCAGTGCCAGTGAGCACAGCCCTGGCTGGGGAGGGGGCTGGGGTCCAAGCACCCGAAGCCAGGTTTGAAGACCCCCTCTCTGTGGGCATCCAGCTGGCCTGCCTGGGGCAACACCCCAAGCTCTGAGTGACTTCCCATGTCAGCCCTGCGGGGGTTGATCCCTGCCCCTCGCCAGGCTCCCCTAGCGCCCCTCCCCATGCTGACCCTAGTCCCAGTCCTGCTCCTCGCCGAGCCCAGGGGTGCTGGCAGGGGTCTTTGGCTGGAGGAGCTCCCATGGCCAGGCCTGAGGGCAATGCCACCTGGCCCTTGGGGCCTTCCTGCTGAGCGCAGCCAGCAAGGGGCCGGGCGGGGGTCCCGATGCAGGAAGCAGGATGTTTACCCAGTGGTCAGACTGGCTGGGAGCCAGTGATGCAGCTGTCAGAGAAGGGGGGGAGCTGGAGTCCTGGTGAGTGGGGGGAGGGGCAGCAGGGGGCAGAACTGGAGCCCTGGAGAGGGGGAGAGGGAGGGAGGGAGGGGCAGGGGGAGCTGGAGTCCTGGCGACTGGCAGGGGAAGGGCAGTGGGTTACGCAGGAGCTGGTAGCGGGGGAGCTGGTGCTGGTCCCCAGGACTACACTTGGGATGGGGGCTCGTGGGGTGATGCCCCCTGCTGCAGACCCATCAGCCCCCTGCAGAGGGAGGGCAGCCAGCCCAGGGCCAGAGGAGAGCCAGGTGCCAGCCCAGAGGCCCAGACAACGCCTACCTGCGGGCGAGCTGTGCCTCGCGTTTCTGCTTGGCCCAGAAGCTGGCATAGAGAATGGTCACCCCACACAGCACTGTACGCACTGGCAGGCCGTGCACCCCCTGTAAGGCAGGAGGGGCGACAAGGATGAGGCAGGTCAGTGCCAGGCCCAGCACTGGGCACTCGCTTCCCATAGGCTTTTGTGGAATAGGAAAAAAGGAGTAAGTGGGGGGTCTCCCCCCATCCCCGGGTCTCTCCCAAGCCCCAGACGAGGCTGTTTCTCCAGCCATTGGGTAGCATCAGTGGCTCCCCCCAGCACAAGTCCCAGACTGGATGTGCCTGGACTAGGCCAGCATGCAGGGGGCTGTCTGGAGAAAGTGGGCCAGCCAAGACCTTCCCAAGCAGCCATGTCTGGCAGTGGGCACCCCAGAGAGACCTGGGTAGGGGGTGGGTGAGAGCTGTGGGGGAGGTGAGTGCCTGCCTGGGGTGGGGGCAGACTGCCCAAGGCCCAGCCACTGCCTCTAGGCAGTGGGGACAGGGCTCAGGTCCCAGAGGGAAAGGGGGGGTCAGCAGGATGAAGGGGGCACAGGCCTGTTCCCACAGCCCAGGGTCTGGCGGGGGGTTGGGGGAAGGGTCACCTGCAGCTGGTCCAGGAGCTCCTGCAGGCTCAGCTCCTCCCTGTGGGCGCCGATCCCGGGCACCTCAACCCGATGCCAGCAGCTCCATGTCTCCTGGCCATACTGGTGGGGACACAAGGGCAGGCTGATGTCAGCATGTGGCGGTACCCTCCACCCCTCTGTAGCCACCACAGGACCAGGGAGCTGGGTATCCCCATCTGTTCCCCCCCCACGAGCACCAGCTCTGTGCATGGCCATGGTACACTGGCACTGCCCCTCAACAATGGCACACCGATCTCTCCCTGCACTGCCCATTAATACAGGGCTGCGGGTCGTGAGGGGCATCACCAGAGCTGGCAGGAGCTTGGGGCTGGGCTAGCAGGGGCTGTGGGTCAGGAGTGAGGGGCATTGCCAGAGCTGTGGAGGGAGCCTAGGGCTGGGCTAGCAGGGGCTGCGGGTTGGAGCTGAGGAGCACCAGCCGAGCCAGGGGGCGGTAAGCCTGGCTGGTCCCTTTTGCAATTCCCTCCTTTTCAGAATAATCAAAATCACTCCAGAATGTGAATTAGAAAATCCACATCCTGACAGTGGGGCCCAGAGCCTCCCTGGCCAATCCAGCACTCAGCCCACTTCCTCAATGCCTGTCCCAGTCCTGGCCTCTGGCTGGTGAGGGTGAGTGCAAACAGGACCCTGCATTTGGGCGCAGCAGTGTTAGGGCATGGGGGCCATGCCCAGCCCCCCGTCCCCTCACATTGGGACGGGCAGGATGCAGAAGTCAGGGCAAGACATATGGCCTGTGGGGGGTAGGGGGGGAACACTGGAGGTGGAGGCAGGGCACAGCCCCGAGCAGACTTGGGCATGAGCTCTGCCCTCCCCACGGGTCGCTGGAGCCCCTGGCTGGCCAGGCTGGGACAGGGGACAACCCCCCTCCCCTGTGGGCTGTGCCCAGGCATATAGCTCCCCTGTAAGCATTGCCGAGGTGAGGGACTGGCATGGCCCCCACTGCTGTCTGTGCCGCCAGCGCTGCCAGCGCCAGGGGGGTCTGGGCTGCTGAGCTCTGGAGAAGCTGGGTGGGGCAGCCCTGCACAAAGCCCCATTGAGGCAGTGCTCCCCCTGCACACACACAATCAGTCATTTCTTCTGCCAAGCCCTGCGGGTCTCTGCCCTGCACAGGACCCAGCCAGCTGGGGCTGGGGGCGGCTTCGACTGCCAACAAGCCAGGCCTTTCTGGGCAGCCCGGATGTGGGGAGAGCACACAGGGCACACAAGGCTGTCAAAGGGGAGATGACTGGAGTGCCTGGGGTTCGGGGGCAGGAGTTCTCACTGGCTCGGCCCTGGCATGGCTCATCCCCCCAACCCAGGGCCAGCATCGCCCCAGCTGGCTCCACCCCGGGCTGCAGAGATCTAGGGGGCAGCACAGTTGCCCCAGCCACCTCCTGCATCACAACTGATCAGCCCACAGCACTTTCCCCAGCCTCACAGCTTAACTCCCAGGCCTAGTGCCCACGCTACTCAGTGCCAGCCCCAGGGCAAGCTAGCCCCCTGCCCCTCCCCTGCTGGGCTCTCTGCTCTGCCTTCCAGCAGAGCCCCCACTGTGCCCAGTCCCAGCTCCCTGCTCCTGGCCACTCTGCCACCCTTCAGGCAGTGAGCTCATGGTAAGGAAACTGAGGCGCAGAGGCTGCAGGACCTGAGAAAGTCCCTGCAGCAAGCCTGGCAGAGCTGAGCATGGCCCCTGGATGGGCAGCTGGGGCTGGGTTGGGTGTGCTGGGAGTGGAACAGCCTGGCCATTTGCTGCAGCTGGCCCTGGCCATTTGCTCTTGCCAATTTCTGAGCAGGACTCCACCCCTTCTCACCCGGGTGGGTCAAGGCATTAGCACCTGGCCGCTCCCCCCACCCCACCCCCTTCACCACCTGCAGCCTGAGAGCCTGGCGGAGTTAACCCTGTGCCTGCCATGGCACAGCTCCTCCTCTGGCCCCCACACGGAGCTGGGGGACCTGCCCCACATCCCCTCAGCCCAGCCTGGGAGATGCCAGCTGTGCTCCTGGACTCCTGGGTTCAAGTCCTGCCTAATGCTGCCCCGCTGGGGGAACCTGGCGCAGCTCGTCTGATCCCAGCACCTCAGGTCCCCTCTGGGCAAGGGGATGGTGCTCCTACAGGGGCTGGCAGCAGGGCTGGCGCTTCCAGTAGGCGACCCTAGGCGGTTGCCTAGGGCGGCAGAATTTGGGGGGCGGCATTTTGCCGCCCTCGGCAGAAATTCAGCAGCGGGGGGTCCTTCCGTTTCGAGTTTTTGGCGGAAATTCGGCGGCGGGTCCTTCACTCACTCCAGGACTGGCCGCCAAAGTGCCCCGAAGCCACGGAGTGGAATGACCCCCGCCGCCGAAGACCCCAGGCCCCCTGAATGCTCAGAGAAGCGCTGCCGCCTAGGGCTGCAAAAACCCTGGCGCCGCTCCTGGCTGGCAGGAGACTGTTCCACTCTTGCCAGCCTGCGCCCCCTTCCTGCCCCCAAGGGCAGCAGGGCGCTGACCCGGACGTCTCCGCTCCTCCGCACATTGAGCCAGAGCTCAGCATGCTCAGGGCAGCCAGGCTGCGTAGAGCCCACGGAAGCCAGCCTCTGCCCCTGCCGCCCTTGGCCTGCTCTCCTGCCAGCCGCTGTGTGCTGGAGCCATGGCCCCACTGGTCTCCCAGCCAGGGAAGGGCTCCCCCAAGTCGCCCAGGCCTTAAGAGGGACTCCAGACCCCCTTGGGCTGCAGCTTGGACTACTCAGCAGGGGGCACTCTTCCCTGGTTGTCACGGGTTGGGCCAGCATAGATGAGGGGCTGTGCAGCAGGATGTGGGGCAGGGGGTTCTCCCGGGCCCACAGGGCTGGCCCCCTTGCCCCTGTAGGGGGTGCTCTCCTTACCCACGCTGGGACCAGCCTACAACCCCATTGCACCCCAGGCCCAGGAGCTGCAGTGTTGCTGCCGCTGGGGTCCTGGCCAGGCTGTGGGGTTCCCTGCTCCTGGGGGGGTGCACTGCCGGGGGGAGGGGGACGGCTGCGGGAAGGCAAGTGCAGGCCGGTAGCTGACTTGGCTGTGTTAGTGGAAATACACTGAGAGACAAATGTTTGGCGCCTCCTCTTCCCCACCGCCCCAGCCAGCCTGGCTCCCCTTCCCCCGCCCCCACAGGCAGCCTGGTTCCCGTCAGCGCTTCCTGTGCAGCAGGAAACTTGCCTCCTCCCCCGCCACATGGTCCCAATTTAGGGCCCTGCCTCCCCCACCCCACATCTGCTGCTCAAGCGGAGTGTCAGGCCTGCGGAGGGGAGCAGAGCGGGGGGTGCCCGTCCCAGATGGGGGAGAAGAATGTGGGGGATGTCCGGCACAGGCTGCTGGGGAGAAGAGCTGGGAGGGTGCCCGTCCCAGACCTCGCGGGGAGCCAGGCACTGGCACACAGCGGGGACGGGAGCAGATGCTGGGTGGCGCTGGAGGGGGAGAGCTAGAGATGGCCAGGGGCTCCATGCTGAGCACCCAAACTTGGGACGGGATGGCCCCTGGCTCCACAGACAGCCTCTCCCCACCATGCCCCACAGACAGATGGCTCCTGCCCCCCACCCCACAGTAACAGGCCCTGTGCTCAGCCCTTGCTCTGCACACAGGCCCCCGCTGCCCCATGGCTCCCCACTACCCTACAGCCCCCCGCTGATCCCCAGAGTTCAGCCTGTTCCCCCGCTACCCTACAGCCCTCGGCTCATCCCCACAGCTCTGCCTACTCCCAGAACTGCCCCACAGTCCCCTGCAGATCCCCAGAGCTCTGCCCACTGCCCTGGAGGCCCCCACAGCTCCGCCTGCTCCCCCCATTACCCCACAGCCCCTGCTAGCCCATAGCTCTGCCTGCTCCCCCTGCTGGCTTACAGCCCCCCACAGCTCTGCTTGCTCCACCCTCTGCCCTACAGCCCTGCTACCCTGCTGCCTCACAGCCTCCCGCTGATCCTCAAACCTCAGCCTGCTCCCTCCTCTGCCCTATAGCCCCCCACTGTCCAACAGCTCTGCCTGCTCCCCCGCTGCCCTACAGCCCCACATTGCTCCCCACAAGCTCTGTCTGCTTCACCCGCTGTCCTACAGCCCCCCACTGCCCTACAGCTCAGCCTGCTCCCCCCACTGCCCCACAGCTCTACCTGCTCCCCGCACTGCCCCACAACCCCTCCACTGATCCCCACAGCCTTGCCTGCTCCCCCGACTGCCCCACAGCCCTTCCACTGATCCCCACAGCTCCTCCTGCTCCTCCCTGCCCTACAGCCCCTCGCTGCCACACAGCTCTGCCTGTTCCCCACACAGCCCCCCGCTGATCTCCACAGCTCTGCCTGCTCCCCCCACAGCCCCCAACAGCTCTGCCTGCTTCCCCCTCTGTCATACAGCCCCCCACTGCCCCATATCTCTGCCTGCTCCCACTGCTTCCATATAGACCCGCTGCCCCACATACCTGATGCTCCCCCCACTGCCCTACAGCCCCCCACTGATACCCACAGCTCTACCTGCTCCCCTCGCTACCCTACAGCCCCCGACTGATCCCCACAGCTCTGTCTCCTCCCCACGCTGCTCCACAGCCCCCCGCTGATCCCCAAACCTCAGCCTGCTCCCCCCTCTGCCCTACAGCCCCTCCCCACTGCCCCACAGCTCTGCCTGCTCCCTGCTGCCCTACAGCCCCCAACTAATTCCCACAGCTCTGCCTGTGCCTCCCGGTGCCCCAGAGCCCCCCACTGCCCCACAGCTCTGCCTGCGCGCCCCCGATGCCCTACAGCTCTGCCTGCTCCCCCTGCTGCCACACAGCGCTCTCATGCTGCAAGGCCTGTCCAGGGGTAGGTCAGGGGTAGCTTCGCGTGGTAGAGAGAAGGGCGGCTACAGGGGCTGGCTGAAAGCTGCTTGGCCATGCCCAGGCAGCTGTTGGCAGAGCCCCGGTCCCTGGGATGCTGGCTCCCAGCACGGTCCAGGCGTCAGGGGCTGGACAGCTCCCCACACTGTGCGCACAGCGTCTAGGCCCCCCTCACATGCTGGGCCCTGCGCCCAGGCAGAGGGCAAGGCATAGGCCTGCAATGCCCCAGCTGTGGCTCTCCTTGCTCCAGTACCACCCAGAGTGGGGGATCCCTAGCTACAGCTGCAGCCCATTGCCCAGAGCTATGCTCCCCTCCACCACCACTGAGATGCAGCCCTTGCTGGGGAGGAACACGGTGCAGCCAGGC
Source organism: Trachemys scripta elegans (assembly GCF_013100865.1). Classification (NCBI taxonomy): domain Eukaryota; kingdom Metazoa; phylum Chordata; order Testudines; family Emydidae; genus Trachemys; species Trachemys scripta. The sequence continues at coordinate 51,644,706 of NC_048304.1, read as the reverse complement.
AGCCACCCCAGAGCTGATAACAGCACACAGAAGATGGGAGTGTAACAGTGAGCCAGGACCCTCGGCGCACCTTCCCTGTGCCAACCTCCCCACGGCCACAGGCTGGGGCCATTCCCACACTGTACCTCCAGGGCACAGTCCCCGTAGGGCTACGCTGGGGCATCAAGCCAGCCGTGACTGCCAGGGGAGACTCTGTATGGGTCTCTGCAGCACAGCGCCCCTTGTGCTGCACTGGGGCATAAGTGCCAGCCCTGACTGCCGGGGAGACCCCCACCCTGCTCCCTGCAGCACAGTGGCTCCTAGTGCTGCACTGGGGCATTGGGCCAGTCCTCACTGCCAGGGCGCGGGCACCAGATTCCGGCATCCCCCAGCCACTGACTTTGCTGCCCTTGAGGAGGGCCTATTCCCCCTCCTTGCCACTCAACCCCTGCCCGGGTGCGGGGGAGGTCATTGGCAAGGCCGGGCATGGGGTCTCACCTTGTAAGTGGCTGGGGGCGACAGGGGCCGGAAGCGGGCGAGCAGCGGCTCCGCAAGCTGCAGGAAACTGTTGCAGTAGGAGCCGAGGTCCCGGTGACCCCACACCAGCTTGTAGAGCTCCAGGCATGCCAATCCGGCCACTGCCGCCGTTGTGGTGGCAATGGCGGGCACAATCCTGCCCGCTACCCGCTTGCTCTGCCAGGCAACAGGGAACTGTGTCAGCAGCGGCTGCCAGGGCGGGCGCAGGGCCCCAAACCTTGCAGCTATCCTGGGGAGGCCTTTGCCCCACCTCCACCTCCGCCCCCACCCCTCATCTGTCCCCAGGGAGGCCCATAGCCCCAGCCCCGACCCCACCCTGTGTCTGTCCCGAGGGGGCCCATCATCCGACCCCCATCCCACGTCTGTTCCCGGGGGCCCGTCGTCCCACCCCCAACCCATGTCTGTGCCCGGGGGGGACCGTCACCCCACTCCTGCCCTGTATCTGTGCCCAGGGGGGCCCATTGCCCCGCATCTGTCCCCGGGAGGCGCATGGCCCCGGCCCCACCCTTCATCTGTCCCTGGGGAGGCCATCACCCCACCCTCGCCCCGTGTCTGTCCCTGGGAGGCCCATGGCCCTGGCCCCGCCCTTCGTCTGTCCCTGGGGGTGCATGGCCCTGCTCCCACCCCACCTCTGGCCCTGAGAGGACTGTCCCCCCGCACCTTGTGCCAGTCGGCAGGGGCGATGCCATAGTTCGCAGCCCGCAGGTTTGACGCGGCCATGATGAAATCCACATGGCCATTGCTGTCGTCATCCTGCAGGGCCAGTGCGAGAGGAGCGTGATGAGAACTGGGGGCGGGGGCACACGGGTGCCCAGCACGGCTCTGACATGAACCCCTGTTCTGAGTGACACGGACACCCAGCTGCCTGGCAACTCTGGGCACTTCCCGACCCGTGGGCCCTGCCTGACCCCATGTGGCCATGCCAGCCCCCTGCTTGACCCACGTGGCTTCAATAGCCCCTGCCCAACTGCTGCCTGACCCCATGTGGCCATGCCAGCCCCTGCCTGACCCTGCTTGCCCACCCCGGCCCCTGCCCGACCCTGCGTGGCTTCACTGGCTCCTGCCCTACCTCACGTGGCAGTAATAGACAGTCCCTACCCAGACAGCGCCCACAGGGCAAAGACCAGCCCGCTTATGGGGCCGTATGCTCCACCCTAGCCCCTCATGCTGCCCCTGGGCACATTGGAATCTCCTGCAGCCCCAGCCCCTGGGCGATGCCAACCAGGCCGGCCACCCACCCCAGCCACGGCTCACAGCACACCCCCACCCCAGCACCTGGGGGAGAGTGACCCTGGTCAGCGCAGCCCCCGCTACCTTCTCAAAGTGGATAGGCTCCATGAGGTGGGTGCTACTGCACCCCCCCTCCAGCAATGTCCGTCTGCGCTCTGCCAGCTCCTGCCTCAGCGCTGCCAGCTGCTCCTCGTCTGCAGGGGACACAGAGAACAGTGGGGCTGCAGCTGGGGGCTGGTCCCCTGGGCCCATCTGTGGTACTCAGGAAACCCCTGAGCCAGCAGCAGGGTGGGGCAGCTCTGGCAGGGAGACTGGGGCTGAGCGCCGTCCTGGGGTGAAGCCACGGACAGCAATGTCCCCAGCAGGCACTGCCCTGGGCTGTTCTGAGATGGTGCCAGGAGCCCTGCCAGGCCAGCAGAGCAGGGCCTGCGTGGTGCCCATTGGGGATCGGGGACAGTACACACCTCGGAGGGGCCCAGGGACAGCATGGGACCTGCAGCCGAGCCTCAGGCAAGGAACAGGCCAGGCTCAAGCCCTGCCTGTGCCAACGCCCTCTGAGCCCTAGCGAGGGCGGTGTTGGAGTCAGGGTGCCCTTTTCCCCAGGGAGCCAGACTGGGACAGGATTCCCCTGGCCCAGGTGGGGGGGCACCCACCCGCCCTGGGCAGCAGGTACAAATGGAGATGCAGGCTGGTGGGCAGGGGCTGTCCAAGGCGGCGCCTGCGAGGGAAATGTCAACTCCAGAAGGGTCCACGCCAGGCCAGCGAGCCTGCAGGTGTCTGCAGAGGGCGATGGGTTGCTCTGTGCTGGGTCCTGGGGTGCCTGGCCGCCGACTCCCACAGGACAGAATAGAGCCCCCCCCCACCCACGTCAAGCAGGGCTCCCTGCCCGCCGGCACCAGGCAGAGCCCCTCCCACCCAACTGGCACCAGGCTGAGCTCCCTACCACGGCCGGCACCCACTTCCCTTCCCCGCTGCACAGCCTCTGGCACCGCGGCCCAAGCATGGCCCTTACCGACACAGCCGGGCACCTCCTCCATTTCCTCCTCCGTGACAGGGATCTGCACCCCCACCTCCCTCTGGAAGGGAGGCACGGCCATGGCCCGTAGTGTCTCCCTGGCAGCTGCCCGGTCCCGGGGCACTTGCAGCCTGTGAGTCTGGGCAAAGAGGCTTGCAGCTGCCATGATATAGTCCATGTGGGTGCTCTGTGAATACAGCCTGGCTCAGCGCGGGGGCGGGGGGGGGGAGGGCAGTCCCTGCTCCCTCTGTCCCACACTTCCCTGTCCGACCCCTCCCCCTACACTCCCTGCTCCACTCCTCCATCTCCCACCTCTCCCACCTGCCTGTACCTTCTGCACCATCAACCACCCACACCCAAAATGATTGCCCAGTGCCCTTGCTCATCCATACCCTGCACCATCACCCACCCATGTCCAGCACCCTTGCCCACATGCCGGCCTGTGCTCTGTACTGTCACCCGCCCCACCCACCATTGCCCTGCGCCATCATTCACCCGCCAGCCTGTACCCTGCACCAGCACCCGCCCATACTTGGTGCCATTGCCCTGTGCCATCATCCACACACCCGTCTGTCTCTGCACCCACCCGCCTCTACCCTGCACTGTAACCCGCCCACGCCCGAAGTCCTCGGCCACGCACCCGCTCGTACCCTGCACCATCACCCAACCATGCCCGGTGCCCTTGCCCATCTGCCCGTGTGTACTTTGCACCCAGGTCCAGCACCATCATACAGTCGCCCGCCTGTACCCTGCACCGTCACCCAAGCCCAACACCATCATGAACCAACCTGCCTGTTCCTTGCTCCGTCCCACTAACCATCACCCTGTGCCATCATCCACCCACCCTCCTGTACCCTGCACAGTCACTCGCCCACACCCAGCGCCCTTGCCCACCCGACTGCCGGTACCTTGCACCATCACCCGCACACACCCGGCACACTCGCCCACCTACCGCCTGTACCCTTTACCGTCACCCGCACTCGGCACCCATGCCCACCCATCCTTACCATCACCCACCCACCCGCATCCTGCGCCGTCACGCACCCATGCCCAATGCCCTCACCCCCCATTATCACCCATCGCTGTTGTCCACCCACCCGCCTTTATCCTGCATTGTCACGCATGCCCACCCGCCCACACCCGGCACCATCACCCACCCACCCATACCCTGCACCATCACCCGCCCCCGCCTGTGCTCTGCATTGTCACCATCGCCCTGTGCCATCATCCACCCGCCTACCTGTACCCTGCACCATCACCCGCCTATACCCGGCACCATTGCCCTGGCCATCATCCAGTCGCCCATACCCTGCACCATCTGTGATAGAATAGGGAGTATTAACCTGGTAATGTTGCATGGGGGTTTTACTAGTTTACTGTCTTCTGCTAACACGGGGCATGCCTCCGTTTCCCTGGGGTACTGCACCAATACTAGATGGTGATGGGCAATAAGGGTGTGACATCACTAAGGGATGATATTTGATGGCCAGCACGTAAACGATGGCGGCTGCCCTTCGGAACCTAAGCCCAGGAGGGGTTGGGGCCAGGTGACACCTTCTGCCAGGGAAACTGGACAGAGGCTGGAGGAGGAGCTGGTAGTGTGGCTGGGTGAGACTGCTGGAGGGAGTTTCAGTTTGGAGCTGGCTGGGGAGATGGAGGGAGGCCCAGAACCTGGGTCTGGGCTCCCCACCTCCCAGGATGGACCTGACTGAGGGGTCCTGTTTTCTGTACCTACAAGCTCTGTTTTAGACCGTGTTCCCGTCGTCTAATCAACCTTCTGTTTTACTGGCTAGCTAGAGTCACAGTGAATTGCAGGAAGTGGGGGATGCAGGGCATGACACCATCACACGCCCATGCCTGGCACCCTCGTCCACCCACCCGCACACTGTGCCCGGCACCATCACCCTGCATCATCATGCACTCGCCTACCTGTAGTGGGGGGAGGGATAGCTCAGTGGTTTGAGCATTGGCCTGCTAAAGCCAGGGTTGTGAGTTCAATCCTTGTAGGGGGCCACTTAGGGATCAGAGGTAAAAATTAGTATTTGGTCCTGCTAGTGAAGGCAGGGGGCTGGACTCAATGACCTTTCAGGGTCCTTTCCAGCTCTATGAGATAAGTGTATCTCTCCATATATTTGGGGGAGGTCTAGGTTGGATATTAGGAAACACTATTTCACTAGGAGGGTGGTGAAGCACTGGAATGCATTACCTAGGGAGGTGGTGGAATCTCCTTCCTTGGAGGTTTTTAAGGCCCGGCTTGACAAAGCCCTGGCTGGGATGATTTAGTTGGGAATTGGTCCTGCTTTGAGCAGGGGGTTGGACTAGATGACTTCCTGAGGTCCCTTCCAACCCTGATATTCTATGATTCTACCCTGCACCATCACCCACCCACCACCTGTACCCTGTACCGTCCCATGCCCAGCACCCTCGCCCACCCACCCACCTGTACCATGCACTGTCACCCGCGCTCACTCGCCCACCCACCATCACTCTGTGCCATTATCCACCCGGCTGCCTATACCCTGCACCATTGCCCACCCACCATTGCCCTGCACCATCATCCACTCGCCCGCCTGTACCCTGCACCATCACCCACGTCCAACCGCCCACGCCTGGCATCCTCGCCCACTCGCCCACACCTGGTGCCATCACCCAACCACACTCACCCACCTGCCCCCAGGTCCCTCAGCCCCTGCCCCAAGCACAGATCCTGCCCCTCACAGTCTCACCCCCAACATGAGCCCTGCCCCTAGCATGGGTCCCACCCCTTGGGCCTTGGTCGCCATAACCCAAACTCTAACACAGGCACCACCCCAACAGGGGCCACGCCTCATCCACTAGCCCCAGCACAGAGCTCCCTGCAGCTTGGGTCCTGGCTCCACCACTGGCCCTGCCCCCATAGCCCCATCCCCCACCCGCAGGCACCCTCACCTGCTCCCCACTTACATTGTCGCAGTCAAACTCCAGGGGTTGGGGGCATCTCTTGGGTCCTGCCCAGAAGGGGACCCCGGGGCTGGTCTCCTGAGGACAGGGGAAGCCAGGGGTCAGGCCAGGGCCAGCAAGAGGCCCAGCCAATGGAGGCTCCCCTCCCCGTGTGCAGCTCCAGGGCAGGTCATAGGAACCAGGGAGCTGAAGCTCCATTGTGGGAAACGCAGAAGGGACTTGTGGGCTCAGGGGACCCTGTGGGAGGGTGCACTGGGGGCTTGGGGGGGCCGGGAGGCAAGGGCCGAAGGATTAGGAGGGCGTCAAGAGGTGGATTGATAGAGGCCCGGGGGGGATGAGAGCCCAGGAATTCAGGGGGGACCAGATCCATGCGAAGTACAGGGGGCAGAGCCTGGTGTACTGAGCCTGGAGGCCCTGGGGGTGATTGGAGCCCAGAGGGATCAGAGCCCAGGGTATGAGCCAGGGGATTGGAGCCTGGGATACCAAGCCGGGGGCTACTGGGAGGTGGGGATCGGAGCCTGGGGTACACAACAAGGGGGATCAGAGACCCAGGGCACTGAGCCGGGGGGATCGGAGCCAGGGGCATTGATCCAAGGGGATGGGAGCCGGGGGCACTGAACTGCGGGGATGAGAGCCTGGGGCACTTTAGCTGGGGGGATGGGAGCCCGGGGCACTGAGCCAGGGGGATGGGAGCCCAGGGCACTGAGCCTGGGGGATGGGAGCCCGGAGTACTGAGCCAGGGAGATGGAGCCCGGGCCACTGAGCTGGGGGTATGGGAGCCAGGAGTACTGAGCCAGGGGGTTGGAGCCTAGGCCACTGAGCTGGGGGGATGGGAGACAGAAGTATAGAGCCAGGGGGATCAGAGTCCGAGGTACTGAGCCACGGGATCGGAGCTAGAACTATTCAAAAAGGGGGATCGGAGACCCAGGGTACTGAGCCAGAGGGGATCGGATCCAGGGGCATTGTGCCAGGGGATGGGAGCCCAGGTCACTGAGCCGGGGGGATGGAAGCCCAGGGCACTGAACCGGGGGGATGGGAGCCTGGGACACTCAGCTGGGAGGATGGAAACCCAGAGTACTGAGCTGGAAGGATGGGAGCCCGGGGCAATGAGCCGGGGGTATCAGAGTCTGAGGGATCGGGGTCCGGGGCACTGAGCAGGAGGGATCAGAGCCCAAGGTACTGAGCCAGAGAGATGGGAGCCCGTGGCACTGAGCCAGGGGGTGTGACATTATTGACATGAACTGTGACTGTATAGATCATTGCTGCAACGAAGGTGTGACGTTATTGATATAATCTGGGACCATATCGATCATTGTTGCAACCAAGGTCCTGTAGTGGCACGCAAATCTTGTATAAAGGGGGTCAAATGGGGTATCTAAGACAAGGTTATGGTTTACTGGTTATGATTATGCTGTCTATATGTGTGTATCAATTTTGTAGTTGAAGTTATGAATATTGGCTCTATACTGTCTGTATTTCAAACTTATGCTATGCTGCTGGGTGACATCCCAGACAAACTGGTGTTAGCTCTGCCTAGCCTGCTTGATGGCCCATTAAGGACCATCAGCTATACAATGGACCCATTGAGAGAAGGCAAATATGCCTTGAGACTCAGCAAAGTATGCAGGAACTTGCCTATGTGACTCCAGACTCCATTTTGCTGTAATTTTCCACAGTAAGAACAAAGAGGTGTTCTTACACCTGGAAAAGTCTATATAAGACTGATGCCTCATCTCCATCTTGTCTTCAATCCTGCTTCTTACCTCTGGAGGAACTTTACTACAAGCTGAAGCTTTGAACAAAGGACTGAGGACCCATCCCAGCGGGGGATGTATTCCAGAGACTTGATATGAACCTGCAGTTTATTCTATCGCTGCTGCAAGCCTGAACCAAGAACTTTGCCATTACTGTATGTAATTGATTCCCTTTAACCAATTCTAACTCTCATCTCTATCTTTTTCCTTTTATGAATAAACCTTTAGATTTTAGATTCTAAAGGATTGGCAACAGCGTGATTTGTGGGTAAGATCTGATTTGTATATTGACCTGGGTCTGGGGCTTGGTCCTTTGGGATCAGGAGAACCTTTTTCTTTTACTGGGGTATTGGTTTTCATAACCATTTGTCCCCATAACGAGTGGCACTGGTGGTAATACTGGGAAACTGGAGTGTCTAAGGAGATTGCTTGTGAGACTTGCGGTTAGCCAGTGGGGTGAGACCGAAGTCCTCCTAGTCTGGCTGGTTTGGTTTGCCTTAGAGGTGGAAAAAACCCCAGCCTTGGGCTGTAACTGCCCTGTTTGAGCAATTTGTCCTGAGTTGGCACTCTCAGTTGGGTTCCGCCAGAACCACATTGTCACAGAAGGTCCTATGGTTGCACCAAATCTTGTACAAAGGAGGCCAAGTAAGGTGTCTATGGAAAGGTTATGATTTGCTGGTTATGATTATGCTGTCTGTATGTGTGTATCATTTTTGTAGTTGAAGTTATGAATATTGGCTATGTACTTGTATCTCAATGTGTTTTGATTCTAAGTAGCCTCAGTGAATCATTTGGTCAGCTTCTTGAGAAAGGACTATTCTCAGTAAGTGCCCAATCAAGGCACTTGGACTTCAGAAAAGCAGACTTTGACTCCCTCAGGGAACAGATGGGCAGGATCCCCTGGGAGAATAACATGAAGGGCAAAGGGGTCCAGGAGAGCTGGCTGTATTTTAAAGAATCCTTATTGCGGTTGCAGGAACAAACCATCCTGATGTGTAGATAGAATAGTAAATATGGCAGGCGACCAGCTTGGCTAAACAGTGAAATCCTTGCTGATCTTAGACGCTAAAAAGAAGCTTACAAGAAGTGGAAGATTGGACAAATGACCAGGGAGGAGTATAAAAATATTGCTCAGGCATGCAGGAGTGAAATCAGGAAGGCCAAATCACACTTGGAGTTGCAGCTAGCAAGAGATGTTAAGAGTAACAAGAAGGGTTTCTTCAGGTATGTTAGCAGCAAGAAGAAAGTCAAGGAAAGTGTGGACCCCTTACTGAATGAGGGAGGCAACCTAGTGACCGAGGATGTGGAAAAAGCTAATGTACTCAATGCTTTTTTTGCCTCTGTCTTCACGAACAAGGTCAGCTCCCAGACTGCTGCACTGGGCAGCACAATATGGGGAGAAGGTGACCAGCCCTCTGTGGAGAAAGAAGTGGTTGGGGACTATTTAGAAAAACTGGACGCGCACAAGTCCATGGGGCCGGATGCGCTGCATCCGAGGGTGCTAAAGGAGTTGGCAGATGAGATTGCAAAGCCATTAGCCATTATTTTTGAAAATTCATGGCGATCGGGGGAGGTCCCGGATGACTGGAAAATGGCTAATGTAGTGCCCATCTTTAAAAATGGGAAGAAGGAGGATCCGGGGAACTACAGGCCAGTCAGCCTCACCTCAGTCCCTGGAAAAATCATGGAGCATGTCCTCAAGGAATCAATTATGAAACACTTAGAGGAGAGGAAAGTGATCAGGAACAGTCAGCATGGATTCACCAAGGGGAAGTCGTGCCTGACTAACCTAATTGCCTTCTATGATGAGATAACTGGCTCTGTGGATGAGGGGAAAGCAGTGGATGTGTTATTCCTTGACTTTATCAAAGCTTTTGATACGGTCTCCCACAGTATTCTTGCCGCCAAGTTAAAGAAGTATGGGCTGGATGAATGGACTGTAAGGTGGATAGAAAGCTGGCTAGATCGTCGGGCTCAACAGGTAGTGATCAATGGCTCCATGTCTAGTTGGCAGCCGGTTTCAAGTGGAGTGCCCCAAGGGTCGGTCCTGGGGCTGGTTTTGTTTAATATCTTTATTAATGATCTGGAGGATGGTGTGGACTGCACTCTCAGCAAGTTTGCAGATGACACTAAACTAGGAGGCGTGGTAGATACACTAGAGGGTAGGGATCGGATACAGAGGGACCTAGACAAATTAGAGGATTGGGCCAAAAAAAACCTGATGAGGTTCAACAAGGACAAGTGCAGAGTCCTGCACTTAGGACGGAAGAATCCCGTGCACTGCTACAGACTAAGGACCGAATGGCTAGGTAGCAGTTCTACAGAAAAGGACCTAGGGGTCACAGTGGACGAGAAGCTGGATATGAGTCAACAGTGTGCTCTTGTTGCCAAGAAGGCTAACGGCATTTTGGGCTGTAGAAGTAGGGGCATTGCCAGCAGATCCAGGAACGTGATCGTTCCCCTTTATTCGACATTGGTGAGGCCTCATCTAGAATACTGTGTCCAGTTTTGGGCCCCACACTACAAGAAGGATGTGGAAAAATTAGAAAGAGTCCAGCAGAGGGCAACAAAAATGATTAGGGGTCTGGAGCACATGACTTATGAGGAGAGGCTGAGGGAACTGGGATTGTTTAGTCTCCAGAAGAGAAGAATCAAGGGGGATTTGATAGCAGCCTTCAACTACCTGAAGGGGGGTTCCAAAGAGGATGGAGCTCGGCTGTTCTCAGTGGTGGCAGATGACAGAACAAGGAGCAATGGTCTCAAGTTGCAGTGGGGGAGGTCCAGGTTGCATATTAGGAAACACTATTTCACTAGGAGGGTGGTGAAGCACTGGAATGCGTTACCTAGGGAGGTGGTGGAGTCTCCTTCCTTGGAGATTTTTAAGGCCCAGCTTGACAAAGCCCTGGCTGGGATGATTTAGTTGGGAATTGGTCCTGCTTTGAGCAGGGGGTTGGACTAGATGACCTCTTGAGGTCCCTTCCAACCCTGATATTCTATGATTCTATGATTCAAGAAATCCTTAACTGACAATGGACTTTGGGAGACACCAATCCACATCTGACCTTTCCTGGGAACGTTCAAACTAACATGTGAACAATGGCGTGGCCTGTAAAGAACTGAGTCATGCCCGGACATGTGATTTGCTCATGTGACTCCAAACTCCATCTTGCTACTGTGATTTTCCACAGTCAGAACAAAAGGTGTCCTTCCACGGGAAGAGACTATAAAAGGCAGCTGCATCTCCTCCATCTTGTCTTCAGTCCTGCTTCTTACTTCTGGATTGACTTTGCTACAGACTGAAGCTCTGAACAAAGGACTGAATGACCCATCCCAGCTGTGGATGTATTCCAGAGACTTGATTTGAACCTGCAGTTTATTCCATCACTGCTACAAGCCTGAACCAAGAACTTTGCCATTGCTGTATGTAATTGATTCCATTTAACCAATTCTAGCTCTAATCTGTATCTTTTTCCTTTTATGAATAAACCTTTAGATTTTAGATTCTAAAGGACTGGCAACAGTGTGATTTGTGGGTAAGATCTGATTTGTATATTGACCTGGGTCTGGGGCTTGGTCCTTGGGGATCGGGAGAACCTTTTTCCTTTTACTGGGATATTGGTTTTCATAACCATTCATCCACATAACGAGTGGCACCGGTGGTGATACTGGGAAACTGGAGTGTCTAAGGGAATTGCTTGTATGACTTATGGTTAGCCAGTGAGGTAAAACCAAAGCCCTCTCTGTCTGGTTTGGTTTGCCTTAGAAGTGGAGAAACCGCAGCTTTGGGCTGTGACTGCCCTGCTCTAAGCAATTTGTCCTGAATTGATACTCTCAGAAGTGTCCCACCAAAGGCAGCATCTTTACAGGGGGATGGAAGCCCGGGGCACTGAACTGAGGGCATCGGAGCCCTGGGTACTGAGTCGGGGGGGATGGGAGCATTGAGCTGAGGGGTGGGAGCCCGAGCTACTGAGCCGGGGGCAGGGGGGGGGGATGGGAGCTTGAGCTACCGAGCCGGGGGGGGATGGGAACTTAAGGTACTGAGCTGGGGGGGGATGGGAGCCTGGGGCACTGAGCCGGGGGCATCGGAGTCCAGCGCACTGAGCCGGGGGGATTGAAGGCTGGGGTACTCAGCCGGGGGGATGGAAACCCAGGACACTGAGCCGGGGATTGAAGCCCGGAGTACTGAGCTGGGGGGGATTGGAACTAGGAATATTTAGCCGGGAGGATCGGAGCCTGATGTACTGAGATGCGGGACCGGGACCGTAGCCAGGGGTGCTCAACAAGAGGGACAGGAGACCCAGGGTACTGAGCCAGGAAGTGGGGGAGGGAGACCGGGGCACTGAGCCGGGGGTGGGGGGATGGGAGCCGGGGGGGGATGGGAGCCTGAGGCACTGAGCTTGGGGGCACTGGGGGAGAGATTGGAGTCTGGGGCACTGAGCCGGGGGGATGAGAGCCTGGGGTGCCTGCGGTGCTGCTCACATGGCCGGGTGGGAAAGCGTGCAGCAGGTTCAGGATTGTGTGGTGATAGAGGCTCTCCCAGCGCTGCCTGGCCCAGCTCACACAGTCCTGCCAGCTGCGTGGCTTCTCCTGCAGGCTGCTTCGCACCCCCTCCAGATCCTGCATCGTCCGCTGTACCTCCAGGAAGGCTGGGTCCCTATGGGTACAGGGCAGTGTCAGGCTGAGCCCTAGTCCCACACACACACAGTGCAGCACAGTGCCAGAGCCAGGGCCAGCAGGGGAGGGTCACCCAGCCAGGGAGAACCCAGGCATCCTGGACCTTTCCAGGCTGGCCCCTGAGCCCTGGTACGTGTGAGCCGCTGGGCCACAGAGACCACGGACAGGCCCCAATGTCAGAGCCCCACTCCGGCCCCCCAAATCCTCAGTGGCCCCCTCAACTGCCCAACCCCTGCCCCCCAGAGTCCCCCTCCAGTCCCCAACCCTCACACCTCCCATCAGCCACCCAACCCCCCAGAACCTCCCTCAGCCCCCCACCCCCCAGAGGCACCTTCAGCTGCCCAACCCCTGCCCCCCAGCACCCTCCTCAGCCCCCCAACCCCCACAGCTCCCTTAAGCCACACAACCCCCACCCCCCAGAGCCACCCTACAGCCCCCTCCGGCCCACACTCACTCCAGGAATTTGTTGACATTCTCCGCAGGCACCTTGAAGAGACCGTCAAACTCATCCCGGGCCCACTGTAGGGGAGGGGGTGAGTTACACACAGGCTGGGGTTGCCCCACTCTCACCCAATCCTATCAGGGCATGGGCAGGACCCCCATGCTGCCCCCTGGCGCGGCCCATGCTGAGGGCCAAATGCTCTGGCTGCTGGGTGCTCAGAGCCCCAGCAGTGGGGCGGGAGCAGGGGCAGGCGGCCAGGGCAGGGGGTTTCTAGGAGGGGGCCCGGCGACAGCTCCTGCAGCCCCCAAGGCCTAGTGCCAGGCCCCAAGACAGGGAGAGAGGCAGGGCCTGGGCCGTGCGCATGGTGTGTGCAGGGTGCGGGGCTGCATGTCCAAGGGTCTGTGTCGGTGGGGGGCAGCATGTGAGTAGGGGGCAGCGTGTGGGCAGGAGGGGCAGTGTGTGGGCTGGGAAGCAGGAAGGCCTTGCCAGCAGCCCCGACAGCCCGTTCCTCTGCCAAATAAGCAGGCCAGAGGCTAGGGGCCCAGTGCAGGGCTGGGAACTGCAGTGCCCGGAGAGCCACTTGGCAGATCAGATAGGGTTACCATATTTCAGCAAGCAAAAAAGAGGACGGGAGGAGCCCTGCCCCCGTCCTGCCCTAGCCCCGCCCCTGCCCCTCTGTGACAATGCGGTTCTGGTGGAACCCAACTGAGAGTGCCAACTCAGGGCAGATTGCTTAAACAGGGCAGTTACAGCCCAAAGCTGGGGTTTTTCCACCTCTAAGGCAAACCAAACCAGCCAGACTAAGACTTCGGTCTCACCCCACTGGCTAACCGCAAGTCTCACAAGCAATCTCCTTAGACACTCCAGTTTCCCAGTATTACCACCAGTGCCACTCGTTATGGGGATGAATGGTTCTGAAAACCAGTACCCCAGTAAAAGAAAAAGGTTCTCCTGATCCCAAAGGACCAAGCCCCAGACCCAGGTCAATATACAAATCAGATCTTACCCACAAATCACGCTGTTGCCAATCCTTCAGAATCTAAAATCTAAAGGTTTATTCATAAAAGGAAAAAGATAGAGATGAGAGTTAGAATTGGTTAAATGGAATCAATTACATACAGTAATGGCA
>NC_048304.1:51572638-51626023 GCF_013100865.1 Trachemys scripta elegans | reverse complement strand
CCTACCTGTATCCTGACTGCCCAAAACCTTCTCCACCCCCCCAAAAAGCCCCCCCCGAACTCCCGACCCCCCCCGTCTCTTGACTGCCCCCTCCAAAATCTCCCTGCCCCTTCTCCTGCCCCCTGGCCCCCTTACCCGCCGCTCAGAACATGGTGTTGGGCTCTGTGCGGAGCCGGACACGTGGCTGCACTCCCCAGCGCAAAACACAACCCAGTCCCTGACCCTGCACAGTGCTGCCGGAGCGGGGCGCTGGGCTGCAGGGGAGGAGGAGCTGCCAAGGCCGATGCAAATGGCCGGCCGGCTCAGAATGCGGGGAGGGAAGGGGGGGAGGAGGAGCTCTACAGCTGCTCCGGAGTCCAGACCGGCAAGCTGCGGGGGAAGGGCTCTGGCTGAAATTGCTGCAGCCCTCCCAGCCGTGCCTCGCTCTGCATGGGAGGGAAATCCCAGACATTTTTAGTGATTTACAAATTCCCCCCCGGACGCTACTTTTAACACAAAAAGGAGGACATGTCCGGGTAAATCCGGACGAATGGTAACCCTAGATCAGAGTGCTCCCCAGCCCTGCCCCAGGCACAGTCGCCCCTGCCCTTGCTGGGCCCCAGATGGCCTGGGCCTGCATCGGACAGCTAGAGAAGGGCTATGGCGCAGCCTGGCCACTGGCTCCGGGACTTCACCATGGGGCGGGCATCTACTGGGCAACTGGGGTCGGGGAAGGCACCGGCTGGGGACAGGGCACAGATTGGAAGGGGTTCAGGTCTGGGGCAGGGAGGAAGGGCCGGGCCTAACCTCAGGATGCAGGGAGGGGCCACGCCCAGGCCAGGGGTGGGGAGGCCCGATCTCTGGACAGGAGTGGGCTAGGCCAGGGGTGGGGAGGGGCCAGTCCCAAGCCCAGGATGGAGAGGGCCCAGGTTCCGGAAGCGGGGAGAGACAGCCACCTGCAGGGTGTGTTCGATGGCACTGGGGAAGTGGCGCAGGGTGCACAGGGGCACGGCTGACTCCGTGAGGTCCAGGGCGCTTCCGAACGGCTGCGTCAGGTGGGGCACGACGACTTGCACGTGGCCCTTGGTGCCCTCGGTGCCCGAGTCCAGCAGGGGCTTGAGGTAGCGGATGCAGCGGCCGTCAACATAGGCCCCTGTGGGAAACAAGTGGTGAGCTCATGGGGATGCCACACTTCTGCCCCTCCCCCTGCCCAGGCAGCCTCTGGGTCAGCTAGAGAGCAAGGCCCTGGGGTGCATTCTGCTAGCCCCCCAGGAGGCACTGCCTTTCGGATGAGATCTCAGGAAGCTCCACCCAGCAGAGACCCCCAGGAAATGCCCCAGCCAAGGGAGGCAGAGCAGAGACTGAGCCAAGGCCAGGGAAGGAAGCAGCAACCTCTTCCCAGTGCCTGTCCTGGGTCAGTCTCTGTGCCAGGTGGGGCCTGTGGCGAGCTGGCACAAGCTGGCGATGTGGGTGGGTGGGTGTGGCAGGGGCATGGAAATGTGGCAGTGGGTGTGGGGCACAGGCATGTGGCGTGGCGGACTGTTGGGCGTGGGCAGTGGCAGTATGTGGCAGGGGCGTAGGAACGTGGGAGTTGGCGTGGAGGCACATGCATGTAGCATGGTAGGGTGTGGGCAATGGCAGTATGGGGTGGAACGTGGGAATGTGGCAGTGGGCGTGAAGGCACAGGCATGTGGCGTGGTGAGGTGTGGGGCATGGGCAGTGGCAGTATGTGGCAGGGGTGTGGGAATGTGGGTGTGGGGACACAGGCATGTGGCATGGCAAGGTGTGGGGTGTGGGCAGTGGGAGTATGTGACAGGGGCGTGGCCCCAGGCGCTCAGGGTCAGGCTGCCTCTGGCAGTGCCTGGACACTCACGGGCCTGCATGCTGTCCAGTGCGTTGGCCACACCATCCAGGGCCATGAAGAAGTCATCTCCGTAGAACATCTCCGTGTCGGGCCCCACATGGTGCGGCTGGGCCGTCACCCTGGTCGTGGGGTTCATGCGCCGTACCGCTGCCGCCGCCGTCTCTGACTTCAGCTTCTGCAAGGGCCACGGGAGCCGTGAGCAGAGGGGGGACCAGGGAGCCCCACCCCCATTGGTGCTGCACCCCCCAGGGAGACCCCAGCCCAGGTACTGGGCCAGGCTGGGCTGCTCCTTTGTTATCTGCCAGCTCCACGGACCTCTTCCGGGCCCAGAGCCAGTGGCAGGGAGGATAACGGTCCAGGCTGTGGAAAGTCAGTGCCCCTGGATGGCGCCCGACCCCTCACCAGCAGGGCTGGCTTTAGGGCGATTCACCCAAATCGGGCCCCGCGCCCCTAAGAGGGCCCCACAACATCCCTAAGGGCCCTCCGCCGCTGTGCCGCCGAAGGCACCGGCAGCCAATAGAGCTGCCACCGAAGTCCCGCTACTGTCTTCAGCGGCAGCTCAATCACTGCCGCGGAAGAAGGACCATCCACCGAAGGCACCGGCAGCCAATTGAGCTGCTGCCGAAGTCCCGCCACTATCTTCGGCAGCAGCTCTTTTTAATCGGGCCCCGCAGAGCCTAAAGCCGGCCCTGCTCACCAGGGACCCCTTGGGCACAGCCAGGGGACAAAGGGCAAGAGTCAGAGCCAGGCAGGAGGCTGCACTCCCTCTCCCCCTCCCTCAGACGCACCCATCCTTATCCCCCATGCAGAACCGCCCAGGTAGGGGCTGTGGGTCGGGAGTGAGGGGCAATGGCAGAGCTAGGAGACGGTGGAGCCCAGGACTCGGCAAGCAGGGGGCTGCAGGTCGGGAGAGATGGGCACCAGCAGAGAAGGGGGAGCCCAGGGCTGGGGCAGCAGGGGGTTGCGGGTTGGAGTGAGGGGCACCAGCAAAGCTGGGGGATGGGGGAGCCCAGGGTTGGGCTAGCAGGGGGCTGCAGGTCGGGGAGTGAGGGGCACTGGCAGAGCTGGGGGGAGCCCAGGGCTGGGGCAGCAGGGGGCTGCAGGTTAAAAGTGAAGGGTGTCAAGGGCTAGGGTTGCCAACTCTCCCGATTTCTAACGGAGTCTCCCAGAATTGGGCTCAATCTCCCGGAGGCTACTGAAGCCAAGCCAAGAGATTTTAGGTGCTAAAAATCTGGCACCGGAGCGGGGTGAAGGCAGGCTCCCTGGCTGCCCTGGCTCTGCGCTGTTCCCGTAAGTGGACAGCACATCCCTGCAGCCCCTGGGGCAGGCGCAGGGGGTCTTCATGCGCTGCCCCCGCCCTAAGAGCCAACTCCGCAGCTCCCATTGGCCAGAGTTTGCACCCCGCATCCCTTCCTGCACCCCAACCCCCAGGCTCAGAGCCTCCTCCCACACTCCGAACCCCTCGGCCCCAGCCCAAAGCCTACACGCCCCCCCTGTACCAGCCTGGTGAAAGTGAGTGTGGGTGGGGGACAATGAGTGATGGAGGGGACAGATGGAGCGAGTGGGGCGGGGCCTCAGAGAAGGGGCGTGGCAGGGGTGGGGCCTCAGGGAAAGGGGCGGGGCAGGGCTTTTGGATTTGTGTGATTAGACAGTTAGCAACCATAGTCAAGGCCTTGCCCGGCCCTCGCCCCACTCACACCCACATCCCGCGGGCGGAAGAGCAGCTGCCGGCTGAGGTTGGAGCGCTCAATGGTGTCCATGTCCGTCACGGTGACGCTCCCGCCCTCGCCAGCCGCCAGCCCAATCATTGCAAAGTTCTTCAGCAGCTCACAGCCAATAGCTCCAGCTCCCACCTAGCGAGAGGAGGTGAGGTCAGCATGGTTCCGCCTTGAGTGCCCTGCCTCACCCACTCTGCCCCCCAGCCCTCCGTCCCACCTCCTGGCCCCTCTCCCACCCTGCTCACCACGAAGTACTTCTGCCGTCCCAGCCTCTCCTGGAAGTCAGCCCCGAACACAGCGATCTGCCCATCGTAGCGGCTGCCACGCTGTTGGAGCAGAGGGACAGACTGACATCAGCTCCCTCACAGCACCCCTCCCCCAACCAACTTCCCCCACAGCGCCCCTCCCCCAGCTGGCTCCCCACACTGACCCCCTTCAGCAGGGCCCACCCTGCTCCTCCCCCAGCTGGCTCCCCACATAGGGTTGCCAACTTTCTGATTGCAGAAAACCGAACACCCTTGCCATGCCCTGAGGCCCCACCTCTGCCTTGCCCCTTCTCCGAGGCCCTGCCTCCACTCACTCCATCCCCCTCCCTCCATCACTTGCTCTTCCCCACCCTCACTCACTTGCTCATTTTCCCCAGGCTGGGGAAGGGGGTTGGGGTGTAGGAGGGGGTGAGGGCTCCAGCTGGGGGTGCCGGCTCTGGGGTGGGACCGGGGATGAGGGGCTTGGGGTGCAGGAGGGGGCTCCCGGTTGGGGCCGAGGAGTTTGGAATGTGGGAGGGGAATCAGGGCTGGAGCAGAGGGTTGGGGTGTGGAGGGGGTGAGGGCTCCAGCTGGGGGTGTGGGCTCTGGGGTGGGGCCAAGAATGAGGGGTTTGGGGTGCAGGAGGGGGCTCCAGGCTGGGGCTGAGGGGTTTGGAGTGTGGGAAGAGGCTCAGGGCTGGGGCAGAGGGTTGGGGTGCCAACTGGACTTTTAGCAGCCCGGTCAGCTGTGTTGACCAGAACCGCCAGGGTCCCTTTTCGACCGGGCATCCCAGTCAAAAACCGGACGCCTAGCTACCTATCCCTGCACAGGGCTGAGTGAGGGGCCCGGCCCCAGAGCCAGTGGCTCCCAGGCTGTGTCTATCAGCGGGCGGCAGTGGGCACAGCACTCACCGGGGCACAGGACTCCTCCGTCAGCAGCGTGGTGCCCTGCTCAGGCAGGCACTCCAGCGCATCGAAGTAAAACCATTGCGCCAGCGGCAAGAACTTCCCTGAGGCAGCCTGGGCACAGCGAGATGGGCAACGTCAGTTCTCCTGGGGCCCCGAATGCCTGGCCAGTGCCTGCCTGTAGAGCAGGGCTAGCTGCGCTGGGTAGCAGAGAGACTGGCAGCACCATGGGCTGGCTGCCACAGGAGGACACAGCACACTGTGCCAGGCCCAGCAGTATCACCAGGTGCCCAGCAGAGCAGAGCTTCCTGGCACAGGAACAGGGACCTGAACACCCCCAGACCTTCCTATCCCATCCTGCTGCGGGGGGCTGCACCCCCAGCCTCCAGGCCCCTGACCCTGTGCAATGGTAGTGCCACCTGCTGGCCATTTGTGCAGATGTAGCTCAGAGACACCAGGATCCTGCCACTGGCTCCCTGTGAGCATGCAGGCCAGTCCCCAAGACGAGGGAGTCAGGGACCCTGCCCAGCCCCAGCGCTACACACACAACGTGAGCTGCGGGGCTCAGTTGAGCCCTGCTTGTCACATCCCAGCCACCTACTTTGCAGCAACTAGCTCCTCTTCACTAGGGCACCCTGCACTGGCACAGCCGGAGACTACGGGTCAGGAGTAAGGGGCATCAACAGAGCTGTGTGTGGATCCCAGGACTGGGCTAGCAGGGGGCTGTGGGGCAGGAGTGAGGGGCATCAGCAGAGCTATGTGTGGATCCCAGGGCTGGGCTAGCAAGGGGGCTGTGGGGCGGGAGTGAGGGGCAGCGGCAGAGCTGGGGAGGAGCCCAGGACTGGGCAAGCAGGGAGCTGTGAGGCGGGAGTGAGGGGCACCGGTAGAGCTGGGGAGGAGCCCAGGGCTGGGCTAGCAGGGAGCTATGGGTCAGAAGTGAGGGGCATCAGCAAAGCTGGGCTGATCCCAGGACTGGGCTAGCAGGGGGCTGTGGGGCGGGAGTGAGGACCACCGACAGAGCTGGAGAGAAACCCAGAATTGGGCTAGCAGGGAGCTGTGGGGTGGGAGCGTGACATAGTGGGGATTTTCCCTTGTTATGTTGTATGTGAGTCTTACTGTTGAGTCTATGTCAGTTTTACTGTTTTGCATGAATACTGTGTGTGCCTCAGTTTTCTGGTGTGCTGCACCAACACCTCGGTGGTGGGAATAAAGGTGTGTGATGTTGGCTGAGACCTCTGAGGCAGGTCAAGCTGGTCCAGCTGCCTGCACATATGCTATGACCCATGCCCTTCATAACCTGAGACCCAGGATGGGGATGCAACCAGGTAAAGACCAGTTGACTCTTGGGCCAGGAAGTGAGACAAAGACAAGAAGGAGCAACCGGGTGTCTGAGGTTGGGTTGCTGGAAGCTGGGCAGTCTGCTTGGGGGAACTGGAAGAGGGGGAGTCCAGGGTTTCTGGCCCAGGACTCCCCAAGATGGACTTGGCTGAAAGTCACTGATTTCTGTGCTAACAAGTTCTGTACTACGCTGTGTTCCTGTCAACTAATAAACCTTCTGTTTTACCGGCTTGCTCTGTATCACATTTGACGTGGAGCTGGGGTGCAGGGCCCTCTGGCTTCCCCAGGAACCTCCCCAGGCAACCTCGCTGCAGGAAGCGCATGGTGTGGAAGGGGATGCTGAATGTTCCGAGGTCAGATCCAGGAAGGTCGAAACTGTGTAAGCTTCTTGCCCTGGAGACAGTATGCTCAGAGATGGAAGTCATGCTCCCCCAGTGTCCTGACTGACTTCATATGGAGTAGTTCCAGAGAATCGCCCTGGTGACTCTGTGTCAACTGGTGGCAGGTTCCAGGAGGTGGAGGAGCGAACGGCTTAACTCCGAGAGAGAGTGGACCCCCCAAGAAGTGCTGTCGCATTGAAGGGGTTCCTCCCAGGGACCGTGGGGAGCTGAGAGAGCACAGGCCTGTGAGTCCATGACTACTTGGGAACAGCATGGAGATGGCCTATAACCACTTCCTTAAGAAGGACATTGTAGAGTTGTGCAGAGAGAGAGGACTGCATATTGGAAAGTTCATTAAGGCACAGCTGATTGCTCAGTTGGAAGAGGAGGATCACTGTAAGGAGCCGGTTCCTGACTCAACTGGTGCTGCGAGAGAGGCTGAGAGCAGCCAGGCAGCCCAGGACCCACACTGGTTCCTGACCCAGCTGGGGCGTGAGAGAGGCTGGGAGCAGCCGGTGTCCCGAAGACCCATGCCCCGACCAGCAGGGGGTCTCTACCAGGATCCCCGTTGGTGGATCTGAGATGGATGGAATTGGAGCTGAGATCGAAGGAGTCAGAGGACCATGAGAGGCAGGGAAGGCATGAAGCAGAACAGCAGGAGAGACAGCGGCAGCATGGACTCGTGATGGTTGACCTGAGAGGCAGAATGACCCGCCATGGGGTGAGTGGGGATGGACCTCGGGGTGCCAATTCCACAGGGAACCTCAACACTAAATTGCTGCCCCAGGTTAAGGAGGGGGAAGATATAGATGCCTGTCTCATGGCCTTTGGGAAGGCTGGCAATTGGAACCAGGCTGGCCCTGCGGAAAGGCTCCGGTGTCTAGCCCCCTTCCTGGGTCCCAAGGCCATACAGCTGTTTAGCCAGATGGGCGGGGTGGCAGACTGGCCCTCACTCCCTGCCCCAGCATATGTCTGCATGGACTTTCCTGGGCTCGGGCCCCTCAGACACCCAGTGGGAGCGGAAGGTGATGGTCATTGGGGAGATATTCCTGGGGTGGTGAGATCCTGAGACAGAGAGAACTATTGTCAGGTCCTGGGTGGCGCAGCCTCACCAGATGCTGAGGGGCTGTGTGACCTGGGTGAAGGTCCCAGGGATGAAGCCCCTCGCCCTGCCAATGGCCCAGATCCCTGTGCACACACCGGAGGGGTCGGGCTGGCTGGTAGTTGGGGGTTCTCCAAAATATTGACTGTGACCTCCTGTTGTGGGATGACTGTGTCTATTTGGGACAGGATCCAGGCCCTGCTCCTGTAACGGCCGATGATTTGAATTTGAATCCAGGGAATCAGTTGACTGAGACTGAAGTGGTCAGTGAATATGCAAATAACCTGGCTGGCAGGGGGCAGGAGCTGCTAAGCTCAGGATACCTGCCTGTCTGTAACCAGAGCCCTGGAGCTGAGTGGGACAGAGAGATACTTCCCATCCCCCTGCACACGGGAGAGCCTTCCAAAGGGAGGGACCGAGGGCAGGCATGGTTGCAGGACATCCTTTCCTTGCCAAAACCTCAAACACATGCCTGAATTGAGAGCCTTCTCCAAAGAGGCAGAAGAATCTGTATCTGAGCACCTACTATGGTACACAAAGGGACTGGAAAATGGAATAGACACTAAAGAAGCCAAACTGTGTGAACAAAGTCTGTCTGTCATAAATTGGCTGTTAATCTTGTGTCTTTTGCTACTTCATCTATGGGTCAAGACAAAGTCTATGTCAGTTTTACTGTTTTGCGTGAATACTGTGACAAAGAAGTTGATGCTAATGGTAAATGCTTTGAAGATGTGTGACATACCTGATTTGTGGAAAAAAACTCCGTACATGCTAGGGGTTGTAACAAGACAGTATCACAAACCTGATACTTCTCAGCTAATACCTGTAAACAGGCTTAGAGCTTGGCACATCAGCAGACGCATAACAGGCCTACACTACTGTGTGGAAGCAGAAACGGAGGCACACCACCTCATGGCATTGGTGGCTAAATGCCAAGACACTTACACTTTAACAGATATTGCTATCTGCATACTGTTAGCAATACTACACCCCAACATGTTTTCAGGCACCCAGGGACCAGAAACCCAGAACTTTGCTAGAACACCTATGAATGACATTATAGGGTTTAAAGGTTCTGGATGGGTGTGCAACCAGAGACAAACAGAAATTTTACATGTACTGCCTCCGCCATGGACAGTGTCCAAGACTCCGGGAGTAAGTTCAGGAGGAGGGTGTGACATTGCACTCCATACGTTTTATGGAACTATGTTTATAAGTGTGAATATGATGTAACTGGAATATGCTTTATGCAAAAGGTCTTTTGTAAGCTATCATTACAAAGCTTATAATCTACTGAGTGTGTTCATCCTATTTGTATGAATGTATCATTCTTGTATCTAAAACTATAAATATGAAGTTAAATCTGAGGTCCTATTGTAATTATGCAAAATGTGGGCCATTAATGGTGACTTGGAATCTTGATGGCTCCCATTGACTAGGACAATTGGTTGAAGATGGTTTATTTACCTGCAAGTCTTCTCGTGGAAGGGTGGGGGCCAGCCTGTGGGTGATGAAGAATGAGGTCTTAAAGTGACACGTGACCATGTCACCTGATACTGGAATCCATCTTAAACCTGGTGCTTTTCCATTTAGAAGGAGGGGTGGGGATCAAGAGAGACAAAGGAGTCCCGCCTTGGGCCAAAGCTATAAAAGGGGGTGGGGCAGAACAAGGGTGGTGGCCAGTCATAAGAAATCCCCAAGCTACCACCTGATCTGGAACAAGGACTGTACCAAGGGAAGCAATTGGGCCCAGACTAAGAATGAGTCTAGTCTGTGAAAGAAGCTTATTGGGACATCTCTGAGGGTGAGATTTACCTGTATTCAGTTTCTTAATATATTAGGCTTAGACTTGCATGTTTTGTTTTATTTTGCTTGGTAACTTACTTTGTTCTGTCTGTTATTGCTTGAAACCACTTAAATCCTACTTTTTATTCTTAATAAAATCACTTTTATTTATTACTGAACCCAGAGTAAGTGATTAATAGCCGGGGGAGTAAACAGCTGTACATTTCTCTCTATCAGTGTTATAGAGGGCGGACAATTTATGAGTTTACCCTGTATAAGCTTTATACAGAGTAAAACAGATTTATTTGGGGTTTGGATCCCATTGGGAGCTGGGTGTCTGGGTGCTAGAGATAGGAGTACCTGCTGAGTGGTTTTCAGTTAAAGCCTGCAGCTTTGGGGATGTGGTTCAGACCTGGGTCTGTGTTGCAGCAGACTAGCATGTCTCAACAAGACAGGGTTCTGGAGTCCCAAGCTGACAGGGAAAATGGGCTCAGAGGTAGTTTCAGCACATCAGGTGACAGTTCCAAGGGGGTCTCTGTGACCGAACCCATCACAGCCCGCTCACGCTGGCTCTTATGCTGTGAGCAAAGCAGCGGGCTTGCTGCCTGCCTTCACTGGGACAGCAGGGGAAAAGATGAGCCCAGGGGGATCGGAGACCCCAGCTGAGTGTGGGGAACCACAGCCAGGGTGGGACAGCTGCCAACCAGGGCTCCCTTGTCCAGAGGTGAAAAAGGGCCGGGACAAGGGTAAAGCACCCTTGAGACACCTGCCTGTCACAGTGGAGCCTTTTCAGAAGGTGGCCCTGGATTTGGTGAGAGACGAATGGGAGGGGAAGGCTTCCCCCGATGGAGAATCAGTAGTGGAGTATGTACTGACTTTCTGGGAAAAGCTCGATGAGTTCATGGGTCTGGCCAGGGAGAACCTAGTCAGGGCCCAAGGGAGGCAGAAGGTCTGGTACGATCACTCAGCGTATGGCACCGGGGACCAGGTGATGGGTCTCATCCCGGTGAGGAAGAATAAGCTGCAAGCTGCCTGGGACAAGCCCTCAAAGGTCATCAAACAGCTGAATGAGGAGAACGATGTGGTGGAACTGCACAACTGGGCTCACAGTCCGAGGGGACCAGGTCAACATGATGGAGCCGTACTGTGACAGGGAGAGGCTGGTACTGGCCATGTGTGGGTCTCTTCCCTGAGACAGGAGCCGGCCCCTTGCTGGAATCAATTTCCCTCTCTGACCAGCTAACCTCTGCCCAGCAGGCAGAGATCAGAGATCATACCAACAGCTGTTTTCCAACTGGCCTGGGCTCACTAAATGAGCTGTCCACTGGGTGGAGATGGGAGCCAGCCCTCCCATCAGGTGTTCCCCATTCAGAGTAACTGGGAACACAGCCCAGGCCCTGGAGGGAGAGCTCAGAGACATGCTGGCTTTAGGGGTGATCCAGCCATTCACCAGCCCCGGGGCCTCTCCCGTGGTGCTGGTCTCCAGGAAAGATGGGTCGATCCGATTCTATGTGGCCTATTGGACGCTCAGTGCCATCACTACATCTGGTGCCTGCCCCATGCCTAGGCCTGATGAGATACTAGACAAGTTGGGGAGGACTTGGTACCCCACGACCGGAGATCTCACCAAAGGCTACTGGCAGATGCCTTTGGATCCAGATGGCAGGCTGAAACCTGCTTTTGTCACCCCTTTGGGACTGTACAAATCCCTGGTCCTACCTTTTGGCCTCAAGTTGACGCCGGTCACCTGCAAGCACCAGGTGGATCAGTTACTGAAGGGGATGGAGAATTTTACCCTAACGTACATTGATGATATTTATGTCTTTAGCCAGACCTGAGAGGACCATGTGTCCCAGGTGAAGAGGGGGCTGAGTCCCCTCCAGGATGCAGGGCTGACTGTAAAAGCTGCCAAGTGCAAGGTGGGGATGGCAGAGGTGTCGTACCTGGGCCACAAGCTGGGGAGCAGCTGCCTAAAGCCAGAGTTGGCCAAGGTGGAGGCGATCAGAGACTGGCCTGCTCCCCAGACTAAGAAACAGGCCCAGGCCTTTATTGGAATGGTGGGGCACTACCAGAGGTTTGTGCCCCACTTTAGCTCTGAGTCAGCTCCCATCACTGAGTTATGCAAAAGGGTGAGCCAGACAAACTGATCTGGACTGGGCAGTGCCAGAGGGCTCTCTGCATGCTGAAGGAGGATCTGCTCAAGGGCCCCGTGCTGGGAAACCCAAACTTTGACAAGACCTTTGGTGTTCACCAATGCCCCACACACAGGGCTGGGGGTGGTGCCGATGCACACTGATGCAAAGGGGGAGAAACACCCCATCATGTTCCTGAGCAGGAAGCTGCTGCCCCGGGAGCAGAGCTATGCAGTCATAGAGAAGGAATGCCTGGCCCTGGGGTGGGTTCTTGAAAGGCAGCAGCCGGATCTATTTGGGCAGTGCTTCACTGTGTATCCGGACCATTCGCTCTGCCGTGGCTGCACCAGATGCAAGGGGCCAAAGTCAAGCTCCTGAGGTGGAGTCTGTCCCTCCTGGAGTATGAGATGGAGGTCCATGTTAAGGGGAGTGCAAATGTTATAGCTGATGCTTTGTCCTGGAGAGGGAGACCTGAACTTCCCCAGGCCACTAGCTAAAGTGACTCTGCTCAGTTCAGTCTCAAAGGGGGAGAGATGTGACGAAGTGGGGATTTTCCCTTGTTATGTTGTATGTGAGTCTTAGGCCTTGGCTACACTTGTGAGTTACAGCGCTGTAAAGGCTCCCCCAGCACTGTAACTCACTCCCC
This sequence comes from Trachemys scripta elegans, assembly GCF_013100865.1. NCBI lineage: Eukaryota > Metazoa > Chordata > Testudines > Emydidae > Trachemys > Trachemys scripta. The sequence goes on along the minus strand of NC_048304.1, from coordinate 51,613,929 downwards.
GTCCACACTGGTAAGGCATTTGCAGCGCTGTATCTCCGTGGTTGCAGCGCTGCATGTACTCCACCTCTCTGAGAAGAATAGCAAGTATTGCGCTGCCGCTGCAGCGCTGCAGCACCAGTGTGGCCGCCCAATGCACTGTGAATGGCCTCCAGAATTATTTGGCAGTATCCCACAATGCCTGTTCTAGCCACTCTGGCATCAGTTCAAACTCTACTGCCCTGGCCTCAGGTAACCAACCATGTGACCGACCCTTTACATTCCCCGGGAATTTTAAAAATCCCCTTCCTGTTTGCTCAGCCCGGCATGGTGTGGAGTGCTATCAGCGAATCTTTCCAGGTGACCATGCCTCCATGCACCAAGCGAGCCCCAGCATGGAGCAATGGCGAGTTGCTGGACCTCATCAGTGTTCGGGGGGAGGAAGCTGTACAGTCCCAGCTGCGCTCCAGCCGTAGGAATTACGATACCTTCGGGAAGGTATCAAAGGACATGATGGAAAGGGGTCATGACCGGGACGCCCTGCAGTGCAGGATTAAAGTGAAGGAGCTGCGGAGTACCTACCGCAAAGCCCACGACGCAAACGGACGCTCGGGTGCTCCCCCCGCAACCTGTCGATTCTACAAAGAGCTGGATGCGATACTTGGGGTTAACCCCACCTCCACTCCGAGCACCACCATGGACACTTCAGAGACAGTGGGGGAGGGGGGAGGAGGAAGAGGAGGAAAACGGGAGTGATGGTGGTGGGCCGGATGGAGACACCCCAGAATCCCTGGAGCCATGCAGTCAGGAGCTCTTCTCGAGCAGGAGGAAGGTAGCCAGTCGCAGCAGCCAGTACTTGGTGGAGGACAAACAGAAGAGCAGGTTCCCGGTAAGCGGGTTTTTTTTTTTCGGGAAGGAATTTTTTTGGTGCGGGCTCTTTGGGAGAGGAGGGTTAGGCATGCATGCCTAGATGCGGAATAGTGCATTGATGTGGTTTATCACATTGCAGTAATCGGCCTTGGTAATCTCCTCGAATGTCTCATCCAGAATGTGTGCAATGCGCTTGCGCAGGTTTATCGGGAGAGCCACCGTGGTCCTTGTCCCAGCCAGGCTAACGTATCCGCGCCACTGTGCCGCGAGGGGCGGGGGGACCATTGCTGCACACAGGCAAGCTGCATATGGGCCAGGGCGGAAGCTGCATTGCAGTAGAAGACCCTCCCTTGCTTCCCAGGTCACCCTCAGCAGCGAGATATCGTCCAGAACAAACTCCTGTGAAAAATGTTGGGACAGTGTTCAGTGTAGGTGCCCCCTGAAGCTGTTGGCTCTCCCCAAGGCACAGAAACCCAGAGGACAGTGCAGCCCTGAAACAATCAGTCCCCCTTATTCACCATTTTGAGGCTCCCGTGGGATATGTGTGCTCTGTTTTGGACGGGAAAATTATGCTATTGTGTAGACCCTGTGTGTTTTCTACTCCTTAAGTGCGGGGGGAATCATTACTCTGTCTGGTATAAACAATGCTGCCTCTGTTAAATGTTGCATTTTGCCTATACAGCTGCATCAACCTTGAGACCTCAGCCGTCCCTCTTATCGCCTGCTCAGAGACTGCAAAGACTCAGGAAGAGACCGCGAAAAAGCAAAGAAGACATGCTGCAAGAAGTGATGCGGCAATCTATTAAAGAGAATGAGAAAGCACAGGACTGGAGGGAGAGAGAAAGCAGGATCCGCCAGGAAAACATAGCGCACCGGCGGCAAAGCACCGCGCACCGGCAGCAAAGCACTGATAAGCTCATAAGCATCCTGGAGTCCCAAGGAGATGCTATCCAGGAGCTGGTAGCCATGCAGAAAGAGGAGCAGTACTGCAAACGCAAACGCCATCCCCCCCCTGCAGCCCTTGTACCAAAACTCTTTCCGTTGTGCCCCACTGTCACCTCCAACCCACTTTCCCCAACTTCCGTGTTCTTCACGCCACCCGCTGCCTCCAACACCAGTATCTTCACTACTCAGCCCTGAAAACCACGACCCTTACCCTCTGCACTCAACCCCCATCACCATGCAGTATAGCTATCCTGAAGTGCAGCACTCACTGCACAGCACACCAGACAGGACATAAGCGAATCTGTGATTGTACTGTTCCCCACTCCACCCCCCCCCTTTTTTTTTTTCCAATAAATGGATTCTTTGGCTTTGAAAACATTCTTTATTATTGCATAAAGTAAAAGATTCCTTAGCCCAGGAAATAAACAGGCACTGCAAGTCTGCTTGTCTGCTAAGCAGACACTGATTCCTAAAGATTGGAACTACTGCACTTCACTCCCGTGCAGGGCACCAGATATCACTGCTGGTTTTCAGCCTCAAATTGCTCCCTCAAGGCATCCCTAATCCTTGCAGCCCCGCGCTGGGCCCCTGTAATAGCCCTGCTCTGTGGCTATGCAAATTCGGCCTCCAGGTGTTCAACCTCGGAGGTCCATGCCTAAGTGAAGCTGTCACTCTTCCCTTCACAAATATTATGGAGGGTACAGCACGCGGATATAACCGCGGGGATGCTGTTTTCGGCCAAGTCCAGCTTCCCATACAGAGATCGCCAGCGGCCCTTTAAATGGCCAAAGGCACACTCCACAGTCATTCGGCACCGGCTCAGCCTGTAGTTGAACCGTTCCTTGCTGCTGTCAAGGCTCCCTGTGTAGGGTTTCATGAGCCACGGCATTAATGGGTAAGCGGGATCTCCAAGGATCACAATGGGCATTTCAACTTCCCCTACCGTGATCTTCCGCTCTGGGAAAAAAGTCCCGGCCTGCATCTTCCTGAACAGCCAAGTGTTCCGAAAGATGCGTGTGTCATGCACCTTTCCGGGCCAGCCTGTGTTAATGTCAATGAAATGCCCACGGTGATCCACAAGTGCCTGGAGAACAATAGAGAAATACCCCTTCCGATTAACGTACTCGGATCCTAGGTGGGGTGGTGCCAGAATAGGAATGTGCGTCCCATCTATCGCCCCTCCAAAGTTAGGGAACCCCATTTGTGCAAAGCCATCCACTATTTCCTGCACGTTACCCAGAGTCACGGTTCTTTTGAGTAGGATGCAATTAATGGCCTTGCAAACTTGCATCAACAGGATTCCAACGGTCAACTTTCCCACTCCAAACTGGTTTGCGACCGACCCCTAGCTGTCTGGAGTTGCCAGCTTCCAGATTGCAATAGCCACCCGCTTCTCCACTGGCAGGGCAGCTCTCAATCTCGTGTCCTTGCGCCGCAGGGTGGGGGCAAGCTCCTCACACAGTCCCACTCAAGTGGCTTTTCTCATCCGAAAGTTCTGCAGCCATTGCTCGTCATCCCAGACATCCATGACAATGTGATCCCACCACTCGGTGCTTGTTTCCCGAGCCCAAAAGCGGCGTTCCACGGTGCTGAGCATGTCCGTGAATGCCACAAGCAATTTCGTGTCGTACGCGTTACACAGCTCAATAGCATCGCCGGACTCCTCACCCTCATTCTCACTGTCACTTTGGATCTTAAGGAATAGTTCGACAGCCAAACGTGACGCGCTGGCGAGACTCGTCAGCATATGCCTCAGCAGTTCGGACTCTATTTTCCGCAGACAGATCACGCTGCACAGAAACCGTTGAAAGATGGCGCCAAAGGTGGATGGAAACAAAGGGATTTCTGGGATGCGAAGCGATGCATCACGGGGCACTGGGACAGGACCCAGAATCCCCCGTACCCACGCCCCCTTCCCACAACCCACGGCGCCAGAATGGGAAAAGGTGCTCTGTGGGATAGCTGCCCATAATGTACCGCTCCCAATAGCGCTGCAATTGCCGCAAATGTGGCCATGACAGTGCACTGGACAGCTGTCAGTGTGGACAGACTGCAGCGTTTTCCCTACTCAGCTGCACAAAGTCAGGTTTAACTCACAGCACTGTACATCTGCAAGTGTAGCCAAGGCCTTACTGTTGAGCCTATGTCCGTTTTACTGTTTTGCATGAATACTGTGTGTACCTCAGTTTCCCTGTGTGCTGCACCAATACCTCAGTGGTGGGAATAAGTGTGTGTGACTTTGGCTGAGATTTCTGTGGCAGGTGAAGCTGCTCCAGCTGCCTGCACATATGCTATGACCTGTGCTTTTCGTAACCTGAGACCCAGGAGGGAGATGCAACCAGATGATGACCAGGTGACTCTTGGCCCTGAGAGACAAAGACAAGGAGGAGCAACGGGGGTATCTGAGGTTGGGACACTGGAAGCTGTCAGTCTGCTTGGGGGGACTGGAAGAGGGGGTGTCCAGGGCTTCTGGCCCAGGACTCCCCAAGATGGACTTGGCTGAAAGTCACTGATTTCTGTGCTAACAAGTTCTGTCCTACGATGTGTTCCTGTCAACTAATAAACCTTCTGTTTTACTGGCTGGCTGAGAATCACATCTGACTGCAGAGTTGGGGTGAAGGGCCCTCTAGTTTTCCCAGGAACCCCACCCGGGTGGACTCACTGCGGGAAGCACATGGTGTGGAAGGGGATGCTGAATGCTCCGAGGTCAGAACCAGGAAGGTCGAAGCTGTGTAAACTTCTGGAGACAGAAGCTCAGAGAGGGGAGGCATGCTCCCCCAGAGTCCTGACTGGCTTCGTATGGAGTAGTTCCAGAGCATCGCCTGGTGACTCCGTGACAGGGAATGAGGGGCACCAGCAGATCTGGGAGGAGCCCAGGGCTCGGCTAGCTGGAGGCTGTGGATCAGGAGTGAGAGGCACCGGCAGAGTTGAGGGGAGCCCAGGACAAGGCTAGCAGGGAGCTATGGGAAGGGAGTGAGGGGCACCGGCAGAGTTGGGGGAAGCCCACGACTGTGCTAGCAGGGGCTGCGGGGCAGTAGTGAGGGGCACCAGCAAAGCTGGTGAGGTGCCCAGGGCTGGGCTAGCAAGGGGCTGTGGGGCAAAAGTGAGGGGCACCAGCAGATCTGGGGGGAGCCCAGGGCTGGGAGTGAGGGGCATTGCACAGGGCCGGCTTTAGGGTGATTCAGCTGATTCCCCGGAATCAGGCCCCATGCCCCTAAGAGGGCCCTGCAACGTCCCGAAGGAGCTGCCACCGAAGTCTCGCTGCTGTCTTCTGCAGCAGCTCAATCGCTGCCACGGAGGAAGGTCCCTCCGCTGAAGTGCTGCCGAAGGCACCGGCAGCCGATAGAGCTGCCGCCAAAGGCAGTGGCAGGACTTTGGCGCAGGGCCGGCTCTAGCTTTTTTGCTGCCCCAGGCAGCAAAAAAAAGCGCCGCCCCCCCGAAGCCCCCTAACCGAGCGCTGCGCCGTGGGAACCCCCCGCCGAGCGCCGCAGCCTGCCCCCCGCCGTGCTGAGCGCCGCCGGACACCCCCCCCGCCGAGCGCCGCCGGAACCCCCCCCAGAGCACCGCCGGAGCCCGCCGAGCGCTGCGCCGCACCGCCGGAGCGCCCACCCCTGCAGAATGCCGCGCCGTGCTCCCCCTGCCGCCCCTTACCAGGTGCCCCCCCAAGCATGTGCTTGGGTGCCTGGTGCCTGGAGCCGGCCCTGCTTTGGCGGCAGCTCCTTCGAATCAGGCCCTGCGGTGCCTAAAGCTGGCCCTGGCGTTGCAGATGTAAGAGGACTGTTAGCCCCTTATTAAAGCTGAGTGAGGTGTTTTGGTTGGCTAGCTCCCAGTACCAAAAGGAAGGGGAAGGGTCGATGGGAAATCAGGACCCTGAGACTGACAGTCCCCAGGGGCAATGGGGAGAAGCCAATGCTCCAGGTCAGCTTGATTGACAGGGCGGGCAGGCTAATGAGGGAGTCAGGAGTGCAGAGCGGTCCCATCCTCCAGTGAACTGGGGATGCCTGGAACAGAGTGGGGCTGAGCTAAGGAGAGAGCCGGGGACCAGGCTGAGCTGGGAGCAGAGCCATGCCAGCCGAAGCCAGAGGGGCCAGAGGAGCAGCCCAGGGGACTGGAGGCAGAGCAGCAGCAGTGCTGGGGCTGAAGCTGGGGCAGTTCGGAGCCACATGCAGGAAGCAGCTGGGGAGAGCGAAGCGGGGGGGATCCTGGGCAGAAGACCCAGTGCAGGGAAGAGTTGGGAGGGGGATCATAACCCTGATGGGGGGCTGAGACTAGGAAGAAGGGCCCTGCAACCTAGAGCCTGAGGGTGTGTGGCCCCTGCCAGAGCAAGTGTCCAACCCACAGCATCCCTGCAGCACAGCCAGGGCCTGGGCAGGAGGCCTGGGCCGTATGAGGAACAGACTGTGAACTTCCCTTACCCTCTGGAGATGGCTGGTTATGGTGGTCCCATGCCACAGAGTGGGGTGATGGGTTTTCCTTTCACCTTTCCTGTTTTTTCCTTATTTTTTAATTGATTGCTGTTTAATAAATTGTATTTACTTTGAACTTTATGTAATGATTAGTGAGTCAGGGAAGCATCCAGTGCAGAGAGCACCCCGGAGTGGGGACACCCTAGCCCCTGCCCTAAGTGACCACAACAAGGTTGGGAGTTGAGCCCCCCCAGGAATCCTGAGCCCAGCTTGTTGGGGTTATGAGGATTCTGCCACACATGAGAGTAGAAGGGGTGTTCTCGAGGTCAGGCAGGCCTCTGGGTAAAGGGAATGAGAGGGAGGATCCATTTCACCGGGGTGGTGTATAAGCCAGGAAAGTTCCCCACAATAGCAGGATCAATCCCCCGCTTACACACAGCTGGGGGGAGACCAGGACTGGGGTAGAAGGTGGCTGCCAGGGAGCCAGCTCCTCCCAGATATGAGTCCCAGCCTAACCCAGCCTCCTTCTGCCCCAGCTGCACCTCCCATCGCCCAGGAGACCAACTCTAGGGCATTCCTTGAATTCACCCACAAAGGTGGGCTGCAGCTGAAGTCTGGCTTGGATCGGGACGCCACCTGGTAGCTGTGTCAGGAACCCAGTGGTTTTGGTCCACGTTGGCATGTGGCAACACCCAAGGACATATCAGGCACAAAGTCTGAGTGTCTGGAAACCCGCCTCCTACCCCTCCCCCACTTCCCAAGCACTTGCTGTGGCCCTGCCCCTCCCCAAGCCAGCAGCCAGGCCTCAGGCTCACCCTGCCCTGCACTCCCCTCCCCCCGTGGGCCCCCAACCTGGCCACGCACCTTCAGCACCTCCTGGGCAGCCAGGCCTCCAAGGAAGGCGGCCATGGGGCTCAGCTCCCCTGCGCTCACATGGGCAAACGTCCGCACTAGCCCCTCATCCAGCAGCTCCTGGTGCGCGGTCAGGCCTCGTGCCAGCTCCAGCAGCCTCTCCGCATCCGCCTGCAGGGACAGGCATGGGTCAGGTGGGGGCGAGGCAGGACCCAGGCAGGGGCGGCGCACAGGCAGGGCACAGGTGCAAGTTGGGTCCAGGCAGGGATAGGGTGCAAGTGGGGGAAGGGTGCAGGTAGGGGGCACGAGGCCAGAAGGTGGCTGACTCCCAGGCAAGGGCCCTCCTCACCTGGGCTCTGGGCCGGGGCAGCCGTCCCATCTCAGCAGCGAAGGCGTGCAGTGCCCGGAAGGCCAGGTGCAAGCTGTGCCCTCGGTCGTCCATGGCTTTGATCTTTGGCTTGGCCAGGGAGGCTCTCAGGGGCTCCTGCAGGCAGAGATCAGAGTCTGGGGTGGTGTTGCCCAGGCAGCTGGGTACAGGCTGGGACGCACCTCCCACAGAGCAAGGCAGCTGGGTACAGGCAGGGCTAGGCTACTCTGCCCCATGACAGGCTCTTGGCATGGTGCTTCCAGGCTTTGAGAGCCATGCCAGGGCCTGGACTCATGCCCAGCAGCAGGACATGGTGCCAGGCCCACACACCAATGCCCCAAAGAGCTGTTGGGCCGAGATCTGGCACAGAATGGTCCCCCCACCTCCGCCAGGGCCCCCGGATGCAGATAGGTGATGGGCCCGTCTGGGGGCTGTTATAAATGGCTACCATTCGAGCTACTGATGGGGGGCGGGGGCTTGTCTGCTGCCTCTGCCAGATGTGTGTGTGTGACTGGGCAAGGCCAATATGGTGTCAGAGCGCAGGGTGAGCATCTGGCAGAGCCGACAGGTCTCGGTTTGTCTGTGTTCGTCTCTTGCCATTGCAGATTAGACCCTGGCCCATATAACCACTGTTCACTGCCCTGGAGTTATGTGGAGCGCCAGGAACAGGTTGGGGAAAGCTAGGCAGAAAACTGGCCTTGGTCCTTACACAGCCCCTCCCCCCATCACTTCTACACAAACTGGTCAAGTTTTCAAATTTGTTCTTCCACCTTTGGGGCCCATGTGCGCCTGCTGGCCGCTGTGCCCACTTCCCACTGAGCCCATTGCCCACTGAGCCCATTGCCCACTGAGCCTGCTGTGCCCACTCCCCACTGCGCCCGTTGAGCCCACTCCCCACTGCCCAATGAGCCCACTCCCTTCTGTGCCCACTCCACCCACTGAGCCTGCTGTGCCCACTCCCTGCTGTGCTCGCTCCCCCCTACACCCGCTACCTGTGAGTCTGCTGCCCAGTGTCTCCTCAGGCCTCATCCTCCCTGGAGTTCCACTGCAGAACAGCCCCCGCACCTCAGTTCCCCATGTTAACACCACCAGCAATCCCGGTTTCTAGCCATGGGGAACAGGGCTGATTTCCAGAGGGCACTGCCCACTCACTGTCCCAGCGCCCAGCCTCAGGAATACTCCACGGTGCACACAGCCTGAGTGGGGCACCTAGACTCTCTGTGCCAAGAATGGGGGGGATCAGAGTGGGATCCCCAAAAGCCAGTATGCTGGGTGGGTCATGCTAAGCCCCACCCCTCACAGAGTTCAGCACCTAACTCCCCAGGGCAGGGAGACATTAGGTTCAGCCTGGTGATCCATGAACGGGGACTCCTCTGGAGTCAGGCAGCTCCATACACAGCGGCGGGTGAGACCCACCTTGTAGTCCTGGGGTTAGTGCACTGTTCAAACCCTTCTGACCAGGGGGGGGAGGAGGGGGCTGGGATCTCCCCACCCTGGGTCTGTGGCTCTAGCCATTAGGCAAGCAGTTACAAGGTGGATGGTGCCCCATCTCCTCTCCTCCAGCCAGCCTCTGGTGGGGCCTGATCTAGCGCACAGCCTCTGAGCACACTGACCAGATCGGGCCCACATGCCCCATGAGCATTGCCCCCATCTGCCTGGTTTGCAAATTGTTCTGGTGCGTTGGTGGGACGCTGACACCCAGATGCTGGAGCATGGCAGCAGTGCGCCCGTGCCATGTGGAACCGGGGGCACCGCTGGAGCATTGACCTGACAATGTGGTGCCAACTGAGCTCAGGTGCCTGCAGCGTTTGGTGGGAGTTTGGGGAACTGCAGCGGAGCCTAAAATTGGGACATCAGCACCGAGCCCTTTGCGAATCAAGCCCTAAGTCTCCATAAAGAGGAACAAAGAGGACGAGAGAATTACAGACCAGTCAGCCTCTCTTTGCTCCTTGGAACAAATGAACAAACCAGCCGGTTGTGAGCACCCTCAGGATGATCGGGGCTAAGGCATCACCAGCAGGCATTGGTCAAGAACAAATCACGGCAAACCAGCCTTCCTGCTTTGTCGGGGTTGCTGGCCCGGTGGACAGGAGAGGAGCAGTAGAACTGATGTACAGTAACTCCAAACAAAGTATCAGAGGCAGGGCCGGCTCTGGCTTTTTGGCCGCCCCAAGCAAAAAAACCAAACCAAACCAAACCAAAAACCCAGTGATCTGTGCGCCAGAGCGCGGGTGCAGGGGGACCGGCTAGCGGGGGGAAGGGGGAGGGAGCGGGCAGGAGAGAGAGAGAAGGGGGGCGGCCAGGGCTACAGCGGGGCGCTGCCACGCAGCCCCTTCCGCCGCGCCGCCTGCTGGGAGGGCTCCACTCCGGTCGGCGGGGAGGGAAGGACGAGGACTGCCCTGCCAGGCTTGCTGCAGGGTGCTCCCGTCCTCCACACCGCCGCCCCCTACAGGGCAGCCAGAGCGGAACAAAAACAAAAAAAGCGGCCGTGATGCCCTAGGATTGGGCGGAATGCCACCTCGTTCAATCTGCCGTCCCAAGCACCAGCTTGCTCGGCTGGTGCCTGGAGCCGGCCCTGATCAGAGGGGTAGCCGTGTTAGTCTGAATCTGTAAAAAGCAACAGAGGGTCCTGTGGCACCTTTAAGACTAACAGATGTATTGGAGCATAAGCTTTCGTGGGTGAATGCCCACTTTGTCAGACGCATTGCCATTACATGCATCTGACGAAGTGGGCATTCACCCATGAAAGCTTATGCTTCAATACATCTGTTAGTCTTAAAGGTGCCACAGGACCCTCTGTTGCTCCTCACTTAAAGTCGTCCCGGTTAACGTTGTTTCGTTGTTACGTTGCTGATCAATTAGGGAACATGCTCATTTAAAGTTGTGCAATGCTCCCTTCTAACGTTGTTTGGCAGCCGCCTGCTTTGTCCACTGCTTGCAGGAAGAGCAGCCCATTGCAGCTACCTGGTGGGGGCTTGTAACCAGGGTGGACCGGCAGCCCCCCCATCAGCTCTCCCTATCAGCTCCCCATTCCCTTAAGTTCCCTGTGCTGCAGCCACCCAGCAGGCTATCAATAGGAAGTTCAGCTGTCCCTCCCCCCACTGCCATGTCCTGCTCCTGCCCTCTGCCTTGGAGCTGCTCCCAGAGACTCCTGTTTGCTGTGCAAGGGGGAGGAAGGGGGAGCTAATGTCAGGGTGTCCCCCCTCCCCCCTGCTCCTTCACCCCGCTTACCCCTTCTCCATATAGAGCAGGAAGGGGACACAGACGAAGAGAGACAGAGAGAGCTTGGGGCAGCAGCTGCTGTCTCAACTTCCTGATCCACTTAAAAAGACAATGCACTTAAGAGTGGGTCAGCTTACTTAAAGGGGCAGTGTGCATTTCTCTCTCTCCCCCAAACACAAGGTGTGTGTCTGTCTCTGTCTGCTATGCTGTCTCCCCTCCCTCGTGTTCGTGCTGCCTTGATGAGAGGCTACTTTAACAACAATGTGTTAACCCTTGAAGGCTCAGCCAAGTGCTAGTTCATCATTTAGCAGCAAGGCATTCCCTGCGAAATATCCCTCCCTTTTCCACCCTCTAACTTCACCACCTCAACCAAGCTTCACAATCATCATAGCTGTGAACAGTATTAAATTGTTTGTTTAAAACGTATAGTGTGTGTATATCTATATAATATATAGTTTTTTGTCAGGTGAAAAAAATTTCCCTGGAACCTAAGCCCTCCCCCCCCCCAACACCCCATTTACATTAATTTTTATGGGAAATTGGATTCGCTTAACATCGTTTCGCTTAAAGTCGCATTTTTCAGAAACATAACTACAACGTTATGCAAGGAGTTACTGTATCTTGACTTTAGTAAGACTTTCGACCCAGTCCCCCATAACATTCTCATAAGCAAACTAGGAGAAAGTGGTCTAGATCAGGGGTGGGCAAACTTTTTGGCCCCAGGGCCACATCTGGATGGGGAAATTGCATGCAGGGGCATGATTGTAGGGCTGGGGCACAGGGTTGGGGTGCAGGACGGAGTGCAGGTTGTGAGAGGCGGTGAGGTGTGCAGGAAAGTGCTCAGGGCAAGGGGTTGGGGCGCAGGAGAGATGTGGGGTGTATGAGGGGGCTCAGGGCAGGGGTTTGGGGTGCAGGAGGGGTGCAGCAGGGGTCTCGGGGCAGGGGGTTTAGGTGCAGGAGGGATGCGGCAGGGGGCTCAGGGCAGGGGGTTGGGGTGCAGGGTGGGTTTGGGGTGTGGACTCCAGCCCGGCTCTGCTTATCTTGAGCGGCTCCGGGGTGGCAGCAGCATTCAGTGGGGCTAAGGCAGGCTCCCTGCCTGCCCTGGCCCCGTGCCACTCCCGGAAGCGGCCGCCACCACGTCCCTGTGGCCCCTGGGGGAGGAGGAGCAGAGGGCTCCACATGCTGCCCTCGCCTGCAGGTACCTCCTCCGAAGCTCCCATTAGCCGTGGTTTCCTGTTCCCGGCCAATGGGAGCTGCAGAGGGCAGTACCCACAGGTGACGGCAGCGCACAGAGCCCTCTGCCCCCCGCTCCCCCAGGGGCCACAGGGACGTGGTGCCAGCCACTTCTGGGAGTGGCACAGGGCCAGGCAGGCAGGGAGCCTGCCTTACCCCTGCAGCACCATGGGAGTGCCAATCCTGTGGGCCAAATACGGCCCATAGTTTGCCACCCTTAGTCTAGATGAAACTACTATACGGTGGGGGTACAATTGGCTGAAAAGCCATTCTCAAAGAGTAGTTATAGTGGGAAGGTACATCTAATGGGGTCCTGCAATGGTCAGTCCTGCGGCTGGTACTATTCAATGTTTTCATTAATAATGCATAATGGAGTTATTACATTATTAATATGAACTTGGGACTGTATAGATCATTGTTGCCAGAACTATTATATATTTGCAGCAAATATTGTACAAAAGTTGTCGTATATAGTGACTATGGAAAGGTTATAATTTGCTGGGTATGATTATGCTATCTGAATGCTTGTATCATTTTTGTAGTTGAAGTTATGAATATTGGCTAGGTACTTGTATATCAATGTGTTTTGATTCTAAGTAGTCCCACTGAATCATTTGGTCAGCTTCTTGAGAAATGACTATTCTCAGTAAGTGCCCAATCAAGAAACACTTAACTGACACTGGACTTTGGGAGATGCCAATCCACATCTGAGCTTTCCTGGGAACGTTCAAACTAACATGTAAAAAATGGCATCGGCCTGCAAATTAAGTCATGCCTAGACATGTGACTTGCCCATGTGACTCCAAACTCCATCTTGCTACTGTGATTTTCCACACTAAGAACAAAAGGTGTCCTTCAACAGGAAAGAGACTATAAAAGGCTGCTGCATCACCTCCATCTTGTCTTCAATCCTGCTTCTTACTTCTGGAGGTACTTTGCTACAACCTGAAGCTCTGAACAAAGGACTGAATGACCCATCCCAGCTGTGGATGTACTCCAGAGACTTGATTTGAACCTGCAGTTTATTCCATCACTGCTACAAGCCTGAACCAAGAACTTTGCCATTACTGTATGTAATTGATTCCATTTAACCAATTCTAGCTCTAATCGATATCTTTTTCCTTTTATGAAATAAACTTTTAGATTTTAGATTCTAAAGGATTGGCAACAGCATGATTCATGGGTAAGATCTGATTTGTATATTGACCTGGGCAGGGCAGGCTTTAGGCCAATTCCCCCGATTCCGGCTCCCCGCCAAAGACGGCCCCGCGCCTGCGCCGAAGAGGGCCCCGCGCTCTAAAGAAGAGTGGCTAACTTAGGCACCTTTTTATTTTTACTCACCCGGTGGCGCTCCGGGTTTTCGGTGGCACTTCCGCAGCAGGTGCTTCACTCGCTCCGTGTCTTTGGCGGCATCCTTGAGCGCTGCCAAAGACCCAAAGCGCCGCCGGGTGAGTCATCCCTGCCGGGGCCCCGTCAAAACTATTCGAATCGGGCCCCGCACTTCCTAAAGCCGGCCCTGGACCTGGGTCTGGAGCTTGGTCTTGTGGGATCGGGAGAACCTTTTTCCTTGTACTGGGATATTGATTTTCATAACCATTCATCCACATAATGAGTGGCACTGGTGGTGATACTGGGAAACTGGAGTGTCTAAGGAAATTGCTTGTATGACTTATGGTTAGCCAGTGGGGTAAAACCAAAGTCTTCACTGTTTGACTGCTTTGGTTTGTCTTGGTGTGCAAAGGAACCCCAGCCTTGAGCTGTAACTGCCCTGCTCTAAGCAATTTGTCCTGAATTGGTACTTTCGAAAGTATCCCACCTAGGGCAGAAGACTGAGAGGGAACATGATAACAGTTTTCAAGTACATAAAAGGTTGTTACAAAGAGGAGGGAGAAAAACTGTTCTCCTTAACCTCTGAGGGTAGGACAAGAAGCAATGGGCTTAAATTGCAGCAAGGGAGGTTTAGGCTGGACAATAGGAAAAACTTCCCGTCAGGGTGGTTAAGCATTGGAATAAATTGCCCAAAGAGGTTGTGGAGTCTCCATCACTGGAGACTTTTAAGAGCAGGTTGGACACACACCTCTCAGGGACGGTCCAGGTAATACATAGCAGGCGGCAGGACTAGATGACCTCATGAGGTCCCTTCCAGACCTGCATTTCCAGGAGTCTGAGTGTTTGTGTGCACCCCACACAAGGCCTGGAGGGATGAAGCAGGTAAGGGGCCAATCAGCTGCTCAGGCTGCCCACGGAGAAGGAGCCAGGATTTCATTACTCTGCTGGGCAGGAGTAGGAAGCTAGCACCCGTGGGGGCTGCAGTCCCTCTCTGGGAGGGGTGTTGGGGCTAGAGCAAGCAGCCTACTCCTGGGAGGAGGGTTTGGAGCTGGTACAGCCAGGGGTAAAGGGGGGCAGATGCTGTAGGAAGGAATCCAGGGAAGGAGCAAGGGCTGCAGGGAGCAGCCAGAGTTGCCAGGTATGGGGCCCCAGACTGGACCCTCGAGTAGCAGGCGGGTTCCTCTGCCAGCCCCTGCAGATATGGCACCAGAAGACTGCCTGAGGCTGTTTGTGTGGAAGGGCTTTGGCAACTCCAGAAGGAATCCTGTAGGGAGTCAGCCGGAGGCAAAAGGGGCTTCAGGGCGAGCCAGGATAGGGGAAGACACTGCCAGAGGAGGGTGCAATGCCTGGCAGAGCTAATCCCCAAGCGCCCCTTGCAGAGGGGAAGCAGGTGGCTGTAGGAGGGAGCCCAAGGAACCAGCTGGGCTAGACAGGGGCTGCTGGGGAAGGCCGCAGTCCCCACTGGGCAGGGGGAGGAGGGCTGGGAGGCTACAGGACCAGGTAGCCCACAGTCCCTCCCGGCGGGGGGGGGGGGGAAGTGTTGTGGGGCTGGCAAACCCCAGAGAGGGCCAGGGCCAGGAGAGGGCTCAAAGGGAACAGGCCTTGGCAGCTGAGCAGAGGGGCCCTGAGTCAGAACCTGGAGCAGAGAGTAGGCCCGGGGCCCTGCCAGCCACTGAGGAGTGGCACTGGGGCAGTGAAAAGGAGTCTGCCAGGGAGGGAGACTGGTGCCTGGAAGGGAAAGGGCTGGTAGTGGCCTGGCCGGAGGCTGAGTCACCAAGAGGCAGCAGCAGCTTGGGGCGTCGCAGACCCAGCGACAGAGATGGAGGGAGGGTGGGAGGGAGGGTCTGCGACTGCTGGAAGAGGCTCCACCTGGCAAGCTATTCCCCAGTGACCAGGGGAGGCGCTAGCCCAGTGGAGCCCCCGTCACAGGAATGAGACTTTTACCAACATTCAACATACTCACAGGCCTGATGATTAACAGTGGGTGGGGATGGACACCAACCTCCTGGGGCTGCCCTGACTGACGCTGGGCACTTCGCCCCTGAACAAGAGCATCCACACAGGGGTTCGGAGCAGTGCATGGCCTGGCTTCACACCTTTAGTGTCACACCTTGGAGACATGCCCTTACTAAGACAAGCCTCAGGTTCCTTTAGTTTCACAGGCTTTCCCTGGGGTTCCATGGCACGCCCATAGCAGGGCCTGCAGCCAGTCTGACGCAAAGCCCTGTGCTGGTGAAGCAGCAGCGCGAGGGCTCATCTACACTAGAGAAATAGGTTGGTTTAATGACATCAATCAAGCATGTGAAAAATCCATGCCCCCGCCAACGGCAGAGTTAAGCTGTCCCAAGGTAGACAGCACAAGAATCCTTCCATTGACCTAGCTGCCGCTGCTGAAGGAGGTGGATTATCCACACTGACCAGAGAGCCCCTCCATTGGCACAGGTAGTGTCTACACTGAACACTACAGCAGCATGCTCTAGTGTTTTAAGTGTAGACAAGCCCTTAGCCACACAATCGGAATCCGAGTTGTCAAGCTCTAGATACTAATGGTTAATTTAGCATTATAGTCTGTGTCCTCACTGTTAAGAAAACGTGCGTTTACTGTGGGAGAACTAATATGCATTAGCACAGGGATGGGCAAACTTTTTGGCCCCAGGGCCACATCTGGGTATGGAAAGCGTATGGCAAGCCATGAATGCTCTTGAAATTGGGGGTTGGGGTGCGAGAGGGAGTGAGAGCTCTGGCTGGGGGTGCAGACTCTGGAATAGGGCCAGAAATGAGTTCAGGGTGCGGGAGGGGGCTGTGGGCAGGAGGTTGGGGCGTGGGGGGGGGAGGGACGAGGGCTCTGGCTGGGGGTGTAGGCTCTGGGGTGGAGCTGGGGATGAGGGTTGGGGGTGCAGGAGGTTGCTCCAGGCTGGGATGAAGGGGTTTGGAGGGCGGGAGGGGGTCAGGGGTGCAGGCTCTGAGCAGCGCTTACCTCAAGCAGCTCCCAGCAGCAGCAGCATGTCCCCCCTGCAGCTCCTACATGGGAGGTGCAGCCAGGCAACTCTGCACACTGCCCTGTCCGCAGGCACCACCTCTGCAGCTCCCATTGGCCACATTTCCTGGCCAATGGGAGCTGCGGGGGCAATGCTTGGGGTGGGGGCAGTGTGCGGAGCCCACTAGCTGCCCCTACATGTAGGGACCGGAAAGGGGACATGCTGCTGCTTCTGGGAGCCGCGCGGAGTGACGCAACCCCCGACCCCACTCCCTGGCTGGAGCACTGGAGTGGGGCAAGCCCCAGACCCTGCTGCCTGATGGGAGCTCGAGGGCCAGATTAAAACATCTGGAGGGCTGGATGCAGCCCCCGGGCCGTAGTTTGCCCACCTCTGCATTAGCATCTCCCTGTGAAGACCCAGTGCTCTACATGTCCCACTAACAGCTATACAGGTAAAATCAGACAATCTCTATGGAATGAACTCGCACAGGAAAAAGACAAAGGACAAAAACATGCTATCTGCCACTGGTGGGTGAACACTTCTTACACAGCGATCACTCCATGTCTGACCTCTCAGTCCTCGGCCACACAGGAAATCTGCACAACTCCTTCAAAAGACGAGTCTGTGAGTTTACATTCATAAATTTGCTAGACACTAAAAATTGTCTTAATAAAGAAACTGGATTTATAGCTTATTACAACAATCTGTAACCACTAACCCCCTCTCCCTTTGTGTCCTGTGACTACAGGGGTGTTAATGGGCCACTCTACATTAAATGGTTTCTTACAATATGTGTAACTACTTACGCTAAAACTATCTGTTCAATCTTAAATTTAGCCAGGACACTCTCAATTGGTTTCCAGAGCTGAAGAAGAGCTCTGTGTGGCTCGAAAGCTTGTTTCTTTCCCCAGCAGAAGTTGGTCCAATCAAAGCTATTCTCTCACCCATCTTGTGTCTCTAATATGCTGGGACTGACACAGCTACAACACCACTGCAAACATAGTGGAGACACAGCATTTTAGTTTCTCCAAAAGGCAGCCAATGCAAAGGAGTAACAGCATAATTCACCTTAAAAATCCTTGCTTTCGGCAGTAGAGAGCAGATGATACTGAAATGTATCGTAACACAATATGTAGCATATATAAAACATGCAGGGAAAAGTATAAACAATTCAGCAGAAAAATCAACATTTAGGCATGCAGCAAATGAAATAAGAGTAAAGTGTTAATGTGCATTCCGGTGTCTGCGGGGGGGGGGGGGGGAAATTACTTACAGAAATAAGGATTTTAATCAATTTTCAGTGACGACAGGAGAGGGAACACATGTTTCTGGAAGTCCCAAATGGGATTGGATGTTACAGGAATTTATGTCCATTTTGGATCATTGGTGTCTTTGGGAGAGGGAACAGAGAAAGTACAAAGCTAGTGCAACCGAAAGGCTCGTGAACAAAAAGGTAAAATACAAGCCTCCCAAACCGATGTATTTAGTTCATTTAATTCCATGACTTTCCGGCGTAAAACTCGTAATTTTTGAACACTCGTGGCTGCTGATTGCATACTTCTCTCTAGTAACAATGGTAGTAGCAATTTGCCTTTTCAGAAGGGCTTCATACACGATAGTATAATGCCCTATGGGCCAGATTTTTAAAGGCATTTAGGCAGCTAGTGGGATTTTCAAAGGCACGGAGATGCTCTCACCCTTCAGAGATCTGGCCTGGGGTGAATATTTGGGAGCCAAGTGCTACACACCCGTTGAGACGTGAAGAAGCCCCACGGGGCCGGCTAAAGAAGCAAAGGAACAGTTGAGAAGGCAATCCCCATTGGTGGATCAAAGGAAAGGGAAGAGGTTTGACACCCAAGCAGGAAATCATCCAGCCTTGATGTCCTGAGTCCAAAGAATTAACGTGTGGATTAAAACAAAGGAGAAAAGGATGAAATTTAGAATTAAAACCTAATGTCACCATACAGACAGGAAGTGCTGTTCCAGAAACACTGTGAGCTCTGACTGCTGAAGGTACTAGCGACACATAGTCAGTGATTTGCTCTCAAGTGGCAGTGCCACCTCCCGGCCCCCCTGGTAAGGACGGCCCACGATGAAGTGCCAAGGGAAATCAGGGGTAACATTTTCAAATAAAGAATGGCCAAGAGTGATACTGGCCTGGCAGCGGCAGGCGCCAGAGCAGGAACAAGAACAGTGGCCAAGGCAAATTTGCGATGGGCGTTCTGCAGAATGAGAAGCTGAGCCGGGATGCCCATGTACACTAAACCATGGCTGACAACTGTCACTTTGGGGGGCCAAAATACAGCACTGAATGGAGTCTCCTTCAGCCGCCCAGCACATCCCAGCGGCTGAGGCAGAGCTGCCTTGGCTAGGCAGCATGGCCCTGGGAGACAGGAGCTGAGCTGAGCTGCACTGTCCTGGCAGAGGAAACAAAAAGCCCCTCTGCTCCCCTGTGATACATGGGGGGGGGGAATAGCTCCCTTTGATGGACAGACAGCCAGCTGTAAAATCTCTCTTGGTCTGTTCTTTACTTGTTTTACCTGTAAAGAGTTAAAAAGCCCACAGGTAAAAGAAAAGGAGTGCGCAACTGACCAAAATAGCCAATGGGAAGGTAGAACTTTTTAAAATTGGGAAAGAAATATTCCCTTTGTCTGTTGTTCTCTGGGCTGCAGGGACAGAGCAACAATGGTGTAAGCAGCTTAAGCCAGGTATGATTATAGATTATCAATTCATACCTCAAACCTACTTATCTGAAGCCTCAGATATGTAAGTACAATTAGGGAATGTCTAAAAAGACGTGATTAGGGTTATTTCTTATTGGCTTGTGGACTCCTCTGTGCTAACCTCAGATGCTTTGTTTGCTTGTAACCTTTAAGCTGAACCGCCAAGAAAGCTATTTTGGATGCTTGATTTTTGGAATTGCTCTTTTAAAATCTAGCAAAAGCCCAAGTTCCATATGTATTTTATTTCTTTTTGTTTTTAAATAAAATTTACCTTTTTAAGAACAGAATTGGATTTTTGGTGTCCTAAGAGATTTGTGCATACATTGTTTGACTAGCTGGTGGCAACAGCTAATTTCCTTTGTTTTCTTTCTCAGCTCTTCCTTGGAGGCGGGCAGGGTGAAAGGGCTTCAGGGTACCCCACAGGGAGGAATTCCCAAGTGCTCCTTCCTGGGTCCAAGGGGCTTTTTTGCATTTGGGTAGTCGCAGCGTTTACCAAGCCAAAAAGTCAGAGAAAAGCTGTAACCTTGGGAGTTTAATACGAGCCTGGAGATTCCAGTAATAATTTTTAGAATCCTTGCAGGCCCCCACTTTCTGCACTTGGAGTGACAGAGTGGGGATTCAGCCTTGACACCACCACACTCCAAATGCCCCCCGCCACCGGTAACTGTTATCCCTTCTGCCCCAAGCTGGCAGTGCCCCGGCTCCTAACCCCAGCCCTGATTTGGTCCCCTCCCACCTCTGCCTCCAGCAGTTTGCCCCTCCTGTGCAATCAGTTTGGCCACAGCCTGCCCCTCCCCCCCCCCGATTTGCCCCCTCCAGACCGAGGGAACAGGAGGTCCCCCGGGGGGGGCAGCGCGAGGCCAGCGGCTCCAGCACACTGAGCATCCGCAAGGACATGTTTGGTCCCAGCAAAGCAGCAAATTCTGATGGGCAGCAGTTTGTAACACTGCACCCATTTGCGGGGTGAGGGTCTGGACAGCCGTGGGAGGGGGGGGAGCAAGGGGCAACCGGGGGTGGGCCCCAGCCATCTGTGAGGGGTGGGAGTCGGGCGGCCCAGCCAGCCATAGGGCAGCCCAGCCAGCCCCGGGGCGGGCAGAGTTGGGGACTCAGCTGCAGGGGAGAAAACTGGGGGCTGAGTGGGGGGCCCAGCCAGCCACAGGGGCCCTGGGGGAGGCGCAGAGTGGTGGGGCCCAGCCAGCTGCAACGGGGACCATGGGGGGGCCTGGCCAGCCATGGGGGGCCCTGGTGGTGGTGGGGGGGGTCAGCTGGGGGCATACTCACGTAGGAGTGCAGCTGTGGCACCTTCACCTGGGTGATGACTCCACCACGCTGGTACGGGGCAAAGGAGCTGGTGTCCCCAATCTCCAGCGTGAACTCATCTGGGGGAGGCAGTGCCCGGGTGAGGGGGGCCCTGAGTCCCCACAACTCCTCCCCGGCTCTGTAAGCCTGTGGCCCTGCCCCTGGGCCCCCGCAGTCTGTGGCAGCTGGGCACGGCCTGTGTGTAAGGGCGTCTCTGCCATCTCGGCCTGGCCCAGACCTGCCCAGGGCCCAACCCAGAGCCAGGAGCCCAAGGCCAGCCTAACCCTGGCACTAGGGGACTCACACGGGCCAGGTGGGGCACACGGAGGGTTGGTCGGAGCCCAGCAGCCCCCACAAGGGGCTAGGCTGAAAGCAGGGAGCCAGCAGGGAAGTCCTCATCCCTCTCTGCCCCCCCCCCCGCCACCCCAGAGAGGTGGGACTAGTGACTTTCAGTGAAAAACTACATCCTAGCCCCCTTCGCAATGGCCTCCCCCCAGAGCAGGGTCCCCCCCAGTGCTACCCTGCTCCCAGAGCGGGATCCCCCAATGCTCCCTGGTCCTCAGAACGGGGTCCCCCCAATGCTCCCCGTTCCTGGGATCCCTGACCCTGTGCTTTCCTGGCCCCAGTCAGTGGGGGCTCACCCAGAACATGGATGGCGTGGGGCTTGCAGCCGTTCAGCTGGCTCATGCCCTCCAAGTTGGAGAATGTCACAAAGTCGCCATCTGCAAAGCCATGGCCATGGCCCTGCCCGTCCCTGCAGGTCACCACCCCGGGTGTGCCCTGGGGAGAGAGAAGGGGTCAGCAACCCCACTTGGGCCACATGGCAAGGGGGTTACAGGAGGGAGGGTGACCCTGGGGCAACCCACATAGGGAGAGGGCTACGGGGTGGGGGAGGGTGTGACAAGGTGGGAATTTTTGTAATTTTTTACAAAGCCCATGTGTGCCTCAGTTTCCCCATATGTCACATTGTTCCCCAGGGTGGAAAAGGCCTGTGTGCTCTTAGGGGTGGACATGTGGACGTTGCCTGGGGGGGACAACACATGGGCATGTGGGGGTCACCAGGGAGTCTCATGGGTGTGTGGGTATTGCCCAGGGTGGGCGTGTGTGGGCATCGCCCAGTGGTCTGAGCCGGGGGAAAGGGGGGGGGCAGTCACTGAGGACTGGCCGAGGCCGACTCGTAAG
Organism: Trachemys scripta elegans; assembly: GCF_013100865.1. Lineage (NCBI taxonomy): Eukaryota > Metazoa > Chordata > Testudines > Emydidae > Trachemys > Trachemys scripta. The sequence continues at coordinate 51,592,547 of NC_048304.1, read as the reverse complement.
ATGGAGACACTGAGGAAACAGTGGCAGAGCCAGTCACCAGGACAGGGACCTACAGCGCCCCACAGCCCAGAGGGAGCCAGATCGCACGGCTCCGCAGGGATGCTGGGCACAGAGCCTGCCCAAGAGCGAAGAATGGGGGGTTGCCTGCTGAGCAGAAAGGACAGGGAGGAGCCAAGGCCCATCACAGCTTGGCCAGCTCGTCATGGCGCAGGCTTGGCCAGGGTGGGCAAGGGATGAACTCCTGCCTCTTGGGGTTCCCTCTGTGGTGCCTGGGTGACTCCTGGCTGGGGGCCCGGGCCCTGAGGGGGGAGACAGGCTTCCCCAGGTGCCCAGCCGAGGCCACAGTGAAGGCGCTCGGCCTGGCCGTACCTGCGAGATTTGCTGGACGTAGGCGCAGACGGGCTCAGCCTCCGAGGGTTCGTCGACCACAAAGTTCTCCCCGAAGTCACAGAACAGCTGCCTAGAGGCAGGAGCAGGGGCTGGGTCAGCACCCTTGGCCAATGCACCTCCCTCCCCACAGCATCCCCTGCTGGGAGAGGCTGGGACTGGGAGTAGCCGAGGGCTCCCCCTATAGCCAGGGCTCCTGCCCCACCCCACAGCACCCCCTGCTGCAGAGCACCTGGCATGCATGTGTCTCAGCAGTGCAGGTAGCATCTTACGCTTACCCAGCCAGCCCCTTGGTGTCAGCCAGGATGAAGCGGATGCTGCAGGCATGGCAGATGTCGCTGATGCGGAGCTGTTCCTCCAGTGGCGAGTTGCTCAGAACCACAACCTGAGCCAAGACCCAGCATTAGTGCAACCGGGATCTGGCTTGGGGGTGGCTGTGCCCCCCCCAGAAGAGGCCTCCAAGCACAGTGCCACACCCCCTGGGCCAGCACGTTTCCCTGATGCCACTTCACAGCCACTCAACTGGCTTTGGCATTAGCTAGATGGCAACTTCACTCCCCCTGCCAGCCGCTGGGCAGTGCCAGCCGCTGGGCAGTGCCAGCTAGATGGGTCAGTGCGCTGAAGGCCCACAAGGGGGTGCTCACATAGCCGTTTGTGCAAGCCCTAAGTAAATACCTGGATTGTTCTTTGCAGGAAGAAGCAATCCCAAAATTGCTTGTTTAGGAACTCCGAAAGCTACAGCCAGCCCTCAGCTGGGACCCAGCACAAGACTCCCTGCCACCCCGGCCTCAGATGGAATCACTCCCCAGATTCCCCGCCCCCCTGGGCTCAGCTTAGGATTTCCAACATTCTAATCACACAAAACCAAACACACTTGCCCTGACTGCCCCTTCCCTGAAGCCCTGCTCCTGCCCCACCCGTTCTCTGAGGCCCCGCCTCCTTCTCACTCCATTCTCCCCTCCCCTCATTGCTCGCTCTCCCCAACCCTCACTTCCTTTCACGGGGCTGGGGCAGGGGGTTGGGGTGTGGGAGGGGGTGAGGGCTCTGGCTGGGGGGTGCCGGCTCTGAGGTGGGGCCAGGGATGAGGGGTTTGGGGTGCAGGAGGGTGCTGAGGCCTGGGGCAGGGGGTTGGGACACAGGAGAGGGTTCAGGGTGCGGGCTCCGGGTGGCGCAGACCTCAGGCGGCTCCCGGAAACAGTTGGCATGTCCCTCGGCTCCCAGGTGCAGGGGCAGCCACAGGGGGCTCCACATGCTGCCTCTGCCCACAGGCGCTGCCCCTGCAGCTTCCATTAGCCGCAGTTCCCGTCCAATGGGAGCTGCGGAGCCAGTGCTCGGGGCGCGGGCAGAGTGTGGAGCCCCCATGGCCACCCCATGCTTAAGAGCTGAACGTGCTGGCCGCTTCTAGGAGCCACGCAGAGCAAGGTAGGGAGCCTGCCAGCCCTGAGCCAACCGGACTTTTAATGATCTGATCAGCGGTACCAACCAGAATCACCAGGGTCTCTTAAATCGGGCGTTCCAGTCAAAAAACGGATGCCTGGCAACCCTAGCTCAGCTGGGACCCCAACCCAGACTGCCCCTCAGACCCCCCGCCCCCCTCGGACTCAGCTGTGGATCCTCCCCCTTGCCCCCCAGACTGAGGCTGGTTATGCTGGCCGTTTCCAGAAGCTGAGTGACACCTGCCAAGCCTCAGCTCCCAGCTGCCCCACACTGGCAGCCTGGACCCAGCTCCTGCCTGCTTGAGGCCCCTGCAAGTCCACAGATGTGGGTGCCCGAGCCACGGCCCCATCTCACCTGGAAGGCTGCCAGGAAGCTCTCGGACAGCTCCCTGGTGTAGGCTGTCACAGGCACATAACTGTTGAGCTCTGCCAGGCGCTGCTGGGAGGCCACGGCTCGGTTCTGGCCCACGTTGCTCTCAGACAGGAAGAACTGCAGAGATAGCCCCACATGAGGAGTGCCCCCAGCCCATGGCCAGGGGAAACCCTCCTCTGCTGTGCGGGGACACGGCCGCAGCCTCCTTACCGATGGGCTGAGCTTTGGTCACGTGGCACACAGCCCCCTCGCGCCTCCCCAGTCGCAGTGCTCACCTGGGCACCACCCATTGCTTCGGGGGACATTAGCAGCTGGCCTTGAGCATCAGGGCTGCACAGGCTGCCCATGGCACTGCAGCCTTGGCTCCCCACACCCTCAGCAAGCACTCTGGAGAGCGGGGCTGGTGCAGGGGGAGCCCTTACAAAGAAGAGACCAGGGGATTTAGGGAGAGGGCTCCCCACATCCAGATCTCCCCTTTGCACAGCGCCAGCCCTACCCCAGCCCAGGTTGTTTGAAAAGCCAGAGAAATTCCCAGACAGAAACTGACCCTGAGTGCTACGGCCGAGAACCCCAACAGGGACTGAAGGGAAAACCCAGCCTGGCTGGGGTGAGGATCCCCAAACTAAGCGCTTGAACCTGGTCAGGAGGTTAAACTGAACAATGCCCGAGGGCTGGGGCTGAGCCAGCCTGTGCCCACCCCGGCTAGGAGAGAGAGTAATAATCACATGGGTTGTTAAAAATCCCCTTCTTTGGGCCTGCCCCACCCCAGTCCGTGGCCAGGTCAAAGCGGGCTGGCAGTGCAGGGCCAGGGGGGGGATGGGGTCAAACTGTGGCCCCACATCTGTGCAGGGCTGGATCTTCTTGGCGTTCCCCTGTACTTGGGAGAGCCAGGCGCTGGGGACAGGATTGGACTTGGAAGCACTCAGGCTTAATGCGGCTTCTGTCGGGTTTGGGGGGGGACAGCTGCAGGGAGTCAGCAGGTGAGGCTGTCACTGAGCACTCCTGTAATCACTGCCGCCAATTGCAGAGGCAGGACAGGGCTACTGTGGAGAAACGCCTGTCGCTAGTTGTGGTGCAATTCTCGTCAGAAGTGGAGTCCCTCTCAGTGCCCTGGTCTCCACCAGAGCAGTTCCTGAGTGGCAGCTGCTGCTGACAGGTTGGCACCAGGCAAGTAGATGGGCGTGCTTGGGCCCTGGTGGCATCCCAGCCCCAGAACGCAGGATGAACACAGACCAGTCAAGGCTGGGAGGTACATGCCCCCAGAGAGGAGGGACCCCAAGCCCTGTCCCCCCACCTCAGGTACCTGCGAGGAGAGGTCACTCCATTGGACATTGCCCGGGTCGTGCACAGTGATTGATTTCACCCCAGCCAGGATGATGTTCTTGGCAATCTCCACACCCAGGCCCTTCATCCCCGACACCAGCACAGCAGTTTTTGCCAGCCTCCGCATGGCTTCGTGACCCAGCACGTAGCTATGGGACAAGCACAGTGGGCGTGTGGGGGAGAGAACATACAGCTGGCACAGCCCCTACTCCAACATGTCCCTGCCACACCAGTGCCCCTGGCCCCTCTCCCACCACGGCCCTGTCGCACTAGCCCCGCCCCATCACACCCACACTGGGACACTGCACCTGGCATGCTCCTTGGCTGACCCCAGGTGCCCCCTGATCTCCAGGCCCAGCACTCACAGCTGCCGCGAGTACAGGCCCTCGTCGATCTCGCCCAGGCTCTCGGAGCGCCTCATGCTGCTTCTGCCCAGTGCAGATGTGGGTGAGGTGGGTGCGGCTGTGCCCAGCCCTGCATGAGAAAAGAACCAGTCTGGAAGCCAGGACTCCTGGGCCCTGCTCCTGATCCTCCACTGGGGCTAGTGGCTCCACATCAGCTCCATTCCTGGCTGCAAAGGGCAGCAGGATGCTCCACGCAGCCAGCCAGGCTGCCCTGGGCCCCCTAGAGCTGTCCAGCTCCAGCCCAGCCCCCAGCTGTGGGTGGGCAGCTCCTCTCTCTGGGTCCCAGAGCTGGCAGCTAACACACGGCTGTGGGCAGCAGAGCCTGTCCGGAGGGATGGGGGAGATTGGCAGGGCCTGGCAGGCGGCTGGCACCCAAGCTGGGCTAGAGCCATGGTGCAGAGCACCCAAGGGGCATCACATTTGTCACCCAGGGCTGCACCCAGAAAGGGCCAGCCCATTGGCTGTACCAGGGCAGCACTGGGGGCAGCGGGTGCTCAGGATGCTGGAATGCACCCCATGAGGTGGTGGATGCTCCCTGCCACAGGTTGGCAGGCTCAGGGGCTCCAACCCCATCTCCAGCATCTCCCGGCAGAGGCCTGGCTCCATAAGGTTTAACGCAGCTAGGGGCTTGGCCATTAGGAGGGAAAGGCAGCGCTATCCTGGCACCCTAGCTCAGCCCCGCCCCAGCAGACCCAGCCCTGTGACTGTCAGGAAAGTGAAAGTGAAAGGCCAGCAATGGGAGGGGGAGGGGAGCTGCTGCCAATGGCTGGAAGTTGACTGCATTCCATGAGCTCCCCAATCCTGGGGCAGCAGCCTCAGATGGTCCCCGTGCCACGCCTCATGCATTGCAGGAAGCCCGCCTGCCACACAGGGACAGATGGGAGCAAAGACTGTGGCTGAGGGAAGGGAGCTGGGGCCAATCCCTTCCTAGCCCCCAAGGCTAGCTTGGCAGCACCCTCATCCCAGCACCTCACTGCAGCCTGATGGAGCTATGGGCACAGCGCTGCCCTGTCCTGGGGCAGCAAAGACCAACCCACCCTAGCAGAAGTTGGGCACATGGCACAAGAAGCTGCTGGCATGAAGGCCACTGGAGCAGTCAGTAGCCTCCCTCAGACTGGCTGGTACCCCGCTGCCCAGGCACAGCACACCTGCTGGGTCAGGTGGGGCTAGGCACCATGCAGCAGGAAGGGGACTCCTCTAGACACCCGCCCGGCATGGGCAGGGGTCTGCCACACACCCCACTGCATATCACATTATGGGGGCCTGCAGGGCACAAAGCTAGCCAGAGCACAGCACAGCAGCAAGGTCCTGGGGATACCAGGGCAGGGGCTTTGCAAAGTGATGCCAGTAGGAGGAGGGGGCAGGCGCCAGGAGCCCACGCATATGGGGGCAGAAACATCCCTGCCCCGTGCCTGGGTCTTATCCCCATGGGCAGAGGGCAAGCAAGGCCCCGCACAACCAGGCCACGCTCAGCCCCTCTAGGGCCCGGGACAGAACCTGCCTCCCAGCCCTCTGCTCCAGCCACCGGACACCGCTCCCTGCCCAGAACCAGCCCAGAGGTGGGGATAACACGGCTGCTGGGGTTCATGCCCAAAGGGGGAGGCTGGCGAAAGGGGTCAGCACTTACCCAGCCAACCGATGCCCACACAAGCGCCTGAGAAGAAGCTCAAGGAGGATAGCAGGAAACGGCAAGTCGAGGAACAGCTACCTCCCGGCTCAGCCTCTTAAAGGCACAGACACGCCTGAGCCACGGGCAGTGGGGTCACCGTCACCAGAGCTCCGCTTGGGGGCAGGGAGGTACGCGGACAGCGGGGATACCGGAGCTCTGCCAGAGCGCCGCCAGGGCACGAGCTGGTGCAGGAGTAGCAGGAACGCTGGAGTGTGTAGGGAGGGCATGGTCTAGACACAGCCAGGACTTCCTCCTCAGCAAAGACACATCCCCTCCCACCCTGTCCGAGTGCCCAGCCCAGGGCCTAGCGCAGCGCGCTAGGGGCTGTGTACAGCTGAAGGAGAAGTCTGGTAACCCGCAGCAATGGCACCTATGGACTGTATCCTGGCAAAGGGGACCACCTGGCATCATGCAGCTCCCACTATCCCTCCCCCGCTGTGATATCTGGTGCTGAGCTGGGAGGGGAGGGGCGGGGCCGGGCCAGTGCAGGGGCGGGCGAGTTGTGGGAGGAGGAGTGGGACCAGTTGCGAGGCCGAGCGGGGAAGTCCGGGGGGTCAGTGTGGGAGGAGGTGCAAGGCCACTGCAGGTGGGGGCTAGGTTATGAGCGGAGGGGCGGAACAGGTGCGGGGGAAACGCGGGCTGTGAAGGAAGGGGCGGGGCCAGTGGGGGTGGGCTGTGGGAGGAGGGGCTGGGCTGCGGCGGCTCCGCTCACTGTCTCGGGGCAGGTTCACGGGGTGCTCCCATTCCAGAGAGGAGGGGAGGCAGTGCAGTGCAGTGCTCTATTGGCGCCTGCGCAGGGCGATGGCGGCACCGTGGCTGGGCTGGGAGGCGCCGGGCCGGGCGCTGCGGGGCCTGGCCTGGCTGGGGCAGGAGTTCGCGGCCGACTGGGCGGCTCAGGACCTGCGGGCCGCGGTCTTCCAGCTGCTGCTGCTCTGGCTGGGCCTCAGCTTGCTGGGCATCCACCTAGCCTGGCGGCTCCACGGAAGTCGCGTCAGCCGCCTCTGCTGCCGTCCAGGTACGGGCCAAACCGAACCCCCCGGGCTGGGCTGTGCTGCCGCCCAGGTACCGACCGGGACGAACGGAGCCCCCGGGCCGGGCCCGAGTCCCCCACCCTGCGGGCCCGGCTGTACTGCTGCCCAGGTACGGGCCCCATTTCCCGGGATGAACTGAAGCCGCCCCGGAATGTGCTGTGCTGTGCTGCCGCCCAGGTACCGAGCAAACCGGGCTGAATCAACCCCCCTGGTCGGGTCAAACCGAACACTTGGGCTGGGCTGCCAGACAGGTACCGACCCGAAATCCCTGGGTTGAGCTCTGCTGCTGCCCTGGTTCCGAATCGGACCCCCGGGCTGGGCCGCCGACCAGGTACCGACCTGAACCAAACCCTTGGCCGGACACCGACTCCCCCAGCCCTGGGCCAGACTGCCGTCCCGGTGCTGACCCGAACTGAATCCCCCGCTGGGCTGGATTGCTGGCCAAGTACCGACCGAACTGAACCTCCTGCCCCGGGCAGGGCTGACGCTCAGGTACTGACTGGGCTATGCTATGGGGAATGTGGTGTGACCCGGCCCCCAGAGTGGCCCCTGGTTTCTGGTTCCTGGCCCCCCAGTGAGGGGCCAGCTCTGAATGGGGAGACCTGGAGGATGGACCGTTGCCCAAAGTACCGTGCCTGTGGCGATCTTGCCTGACCTGGGCAGTCCCAAGTACTTTGGGGGTCTGGGGTTGGAGCCAGCCCTGTTCCTGGCATCCAGATCCTAGAAGCATACCTGGGCAGAGCAGCCTAGGCACCTTGTGCCAGGCCCTGCCCTAGCAGCTGCCCGCCCCACAGACTGAGTGGGCCTGGCTCCAGCTGTCAGGGAGAACTGGGGCTCCAAGCTATGTAAGGCATAGGGCAGGGGTTGCTGCTGGGCCTGGCCGTGGGGTGGGGAGACGGACCGTGGACGAATTATAACACTGCTGGGGAGTAGCGCTCAGGCTCTCTTGGGCTTGTCTGGGCAGCTAGCCTGTTCAGATTGGCTTCCCACCCTCTCCCAATGGCCTGTTGTGCACAGGTTCGTCCCATAGTGCCACGCTTCAGAGCCATTCCTTGTGGAATCTGGACAGGGGATGCTGCGCCCATGTCTCTGTGCACCTAGCACATGGGGCTGAGTGACCCTGGGGAGTGGGTGAGTCCACCAGGGGCAGGGCATGGTGCTCTTCTTCACGCTGTCTCACCTACAGGCTGGAAGGGGGCAGCGAGGACTAGGGCACACACCCCTGCACGTCCCTGGCTGCTTGTGGGCCCCCACCCCGCCCAGAGGAGAATCCAGGAGCACTGCGCCATTGCCCAGGCAGAGGTCCTCCCCCAGGCAGCATGGAAGGGGCTGGCTTGTCCCCAGCAGCTCCCTGGTATCGAGGGGGGGGAAATCAGGTGCTGGCCTGGCTGTGGCATGTGGAGCTACTGCTAGGCATCTCCCAAGTATCCCTCAGCAAGGTGCCTGTTGCCTGCCCCCAGCTATGAGCCCTGCCTGGCCCCACCCTGACTGCTCCTTTGCCTTGTTTCCAGGCAGAGGCGGCCAGAACGGAGGAACCCCCGCTGGTGCCTCATATTTCCCCACGTGGTGAGTGCTTCCCGCTGTTCAGTCTTGCGCCACTCAGCAGGGGGCTCACAGGCCTGGACTCTGGCCTTCCCCACCTCACCAGTTCATAAGGCTCCTTCTCCAAGTGCAGCCCCAGGCCTCAGAAACAGCTGGTCCTGGCCTGTGCACTGCCAGAATGCAGGGCTCTGAGACGGGCAGAAGCCCAGCCCCGGCATCTCCTTCCCTGTTAGCAGGGGGAGCCCTGCCACGCCTGTCCTGGGCGGGGGTCACCCCAGTGGTGGCTCTCGTGCCCAGGCAACTGCAGCGGGGTGTGTGGGTTGGCGTGCCCACTGGTAGTGTCCATCCCCACAGGATCTATGTGCATGTGTGGTGCCTGCCAGAGGACTCCACCCATCCTTTACCACTCTGACCCCGGGCTGCCCACTGCTCTAGGCCTCTGAGCTGCAGGAGCCAAGCCCCAGGTGTCTGAGGTTCGCCCCAAAGCTCTGTCTATGGTGCCTGCTCTCTTCTCACCCTCCTTTAGGGACAGCTCAAGCAATGAGGCTGTGAAGACGCACCGAGAGTGAGGCGTGGACGGATACGCCGGTGGGCAGGGGTATACCTGGGACAGCTCCACCCATGGGCCCCAGCGCTGCCAGCCAAAGAAACTGGCTTTGCACTTTCGCTGCGTTGGAGACCGCAGCCATGTCACCTGTGGGCTAGCCCCTGGCCAGCAGGGAGCTGTACAGCCAGCTGGCCTGTGCCCATCCCAGCTGGCCTGTGCCCATCCCAGCTGGCCTCTGCACAGCCGCTCAGGCAGGGCAAGCTCCTATCTCACCCCTGCAGTCACTTCTGGGGGCATCTGCACTGCCCCAAGCACATCAGCCCTTCCCCCTGCCTGCCCCAGACAAAACAGGCCCCTGCAGCGGCCACAGGTGTACATGGGGGGTGGTGTGTAGTCTGTGCCTCAGTAGTCCTTGTGCCCAGCTTAAATCCTCCCTGAGCACATGCCCCTGAGCCCTGCTCTGAGCCCCTCCCCCCAACTCTTGTCCACTGCTGCCCCCACCCCGATGAGCCAAAAGCCTTCCTGTCCCCCAGCCCCTTCCCTGCTGCCAAGCCCCCTCTCTGCCCCCAGGGACTGAGACTCATGCACCTGTACCACTTTCTGCCCCAGCGGGCAAGGTGGGAGGTCCTACTCCCTGCTGCTAGAACTCCTGTGCTCCCTGTGACCCTGGCCCCTGAGGCAACTGCAGCTGCTCCTCAGAGGGGCAGGATTCTGCTCCTGGGCACAGGGGAGATGCAGGGCAGGATGGCAGCGCTGTCCCACTGGTTACACAGTGTGGGAGCAGAGAGCTGAGCTGCCCCCCACACCTGGGGTTTGGTGGTGTGGGGGGCCTTGGGGCACCACCTGGCTGCTCTTGCCCTGCGCTGTGTCTCATAGCAGTGTTGGAGTGATAGCCCACTGGCACCTGGGCAGTAATGCTGCCAGCTTCCACACAGCACCCCACGTGCCATCTGCCTGGTCCAGGTGAGGCCTTCCTAGGCCAGTGCCCTCTGCCAAGGTGCCAGCCCTTGGGATCAGAGCAGGAACAGCATGCCCATGGCAAACCCAGCCTAGGGGCCAGGGTGCCCCTCAGGGCAGTAGGAATAGCTGGACCCAGGTACTTCCAGCCCCACCTGCAGTGAGCGAGGGTATCTCCAAGCCCAGGAAGGGGCAGGGCTCAGAGGCAGCACCTGGCTAATGGCCTGGCAGGCACATGGTGGCACAACTGGGCTTGGAGCCCGTTACCTGTATCCCAGGCCTTTAGCCCCAGGGCCACCTACTGTCCTTCTGCACTCTGCCAGACCCTGGCTGAAGGCTCCTGTGACCTGCTGGCTGGATTAAATCCCTCTGCTGTGACTATGCTGCTGTTCAATTACTGGGGGGGGGGGAACTGCATTCATTCTGGCTGTCTCTGACCCTGTCCCTGGAGGAGGGAGATGCTGTCCTAGCTGGTGGATGCTGTTGCTCTTCAGACACTTGGAGCAGCTGCCTTGAACTACTTACCCTCTTCCAGGCAGGGATGGGGGCAAGGGCAGGAGCACGCAGCATAGAATCATAGAATATCAGGGGTGGAAGGGACCTCAGGAGGTCATCTAGTCCAACCCTCTTCTCAAAGCAAGACCAATCCCCAGACAGGTTTTTTTTTTGCCCCAGATCCCTAAATCCTGGGTTTAGCAGGCCACTGCTCAACCCACTGAACTATCCCTCCCCCCACACAGATGCATGCCCTGCCATGCTGGGGGGAGAGGGCCTGGGGGGAGGGGCATGCCCCCACAGCTGTTTTCGAACAGGCCTGTGGCTGGGCCCTGCTGGCACAGGACTGGCCCTAGGCACCCTGGTTCACCCACAGCCCCAGTGTGCCCAAATCTCTCTCCCCCTTTCTCATGGGGGGGGGGGGAGTGTGCTGTGCCACCCCAGTGCAAGGGCTAAGTCTCCAGTGGGCTGAGCTGGGCTGCCCAGGCTGAGCTGTTCTCCCCAGCTCTGCCACTGGTAGGTTCCACTGGGGGTTATGGGCTTCAGGCCAGTGTGGGACCCAGAATACTCAGAAGCCAGGCATGAGCGGTGGCAGCTGGAGACTGCTCTGCAGGCCGTGCCCTCTGGGCACTGCACAGCCCCAGCCTAGCGTGGGTAAAGACGAGCGGCAGAGCAGGAGTGGAGTCAGGGGGTCTTTAATGGACAATCACAGCCCAATTACAGAAATGGGGGGAATGCCCAGGCGGGCTAGGGCAGCAGAGGGACTCTCACCTTGCCAGCCCATTGACTGGCAGCATGTGGTATACATACAGCAAGGCCAGAGCATGTCTGGACACTGAGGGCACACTCAGAGGCTGCCCACCCCCCCCAAGAAAACCAACAGACTGGCCTGGTTTGGCATCGGCCTCAGATGGGGCTGGAAGGCACTTGGCACAGGCCCTTGGCATTGGCTGTGCAGCACATGGCTGGACGTTGGCTCTTTGGCCCCGGTGGGGCCCAGCCTTGCTTGAACGGGTGGCACTGTGGGGAGTTCTGATTGGGGACATGGATTCTCATGTGGTGAAGAGAGGCGCATGCTGATTGATTGGGGTGGGTGGGAGGCGTGGCTGCCAGCCACATCTCACTTGAGCATATGGTAGCGGGTGGGCACAAAGGGCATCCTGGTGACCAGGGCAGGGCAGCTCTTCTTCCGCACCTCCACTGCCACCACCGTGCCCACCCGGCTCTGCTCGCCCTCCACATAGCCCATGGCCACATTCTTCTTCAGGCAGGGAGAGGGGCAGCCACTGGTCACTTTGCCTGGGCACAGCAAGCACAAGTGGTGGGTTAGTGTGGGCACATGTGCCAGCCTCCCACCACTGCTGGGGCCCAGCTGGACAGACCCCACACATGCAGCTGTTACATTCTCCTTGACGTGGGGCCCAGCTTTGAGCTTTGCAGGTCGGAGCCTGTCACACAGGGATATGGCCACGCCAAGCATGCCAGGGTCAGGGTCCTGCCCCCTGGGCTGTGGCACAGTGAGGGGAAGGGAGGCCAGTGCAAGTGGGCTAATGAAGGGCTAGCCAAGCCCAAGCACCCCCCAAGCGCCACGCTCCTGCCCGCCCCACCTACCGATGGGCCTGCCCTCTGGGCTCAGGATGGGCATGTGTGGCCGGATGGGGGGGCCTGTGGAAATCAGCCCCACGCGCTTGCGCTTAACCTTCCCTTTGATCTGGGGCACAATGACTGGGGCACCGGGGAAATCCATAGCCAGCCGGCGCCGCTTCCCTGCAGGCAACAAGACAGGGCAAGTTAGGGGGTGGGGCACCCCTCCCCCACACCACCAGCGCTCCAAACCCTGTCCCACCTCCACCCCCGGCCCTCAGGGTGCCTGGCCAACCCCCCATGCCCTGGCACTCTGGGGGCCTAGCCAAGCCCCCCACACACCAAGTGCCCCACAACCCATCCCCCCCAGCCACAAGGGCTCTCACTGTCCCCATGTCTCCATTCCCCAAGGCAGCTGGCACCCCTGTACCAGCCTCCAGTCCCCATGCCAGGCTCACCCACCCCTCCTCACTGCTGTTGCTAAGGTGCCCAGGCCCCACCATGCCAGCCCTGCTCCTTGCCCCTTCCTACCCAGTGTCCACACCAGAGCCGCCTCCACAGGCGTGGTCGTCTCATCAATGTCGTTGCCATAGAGACAGAGCCCCGCCTCCAGGCGCAAGCTGTCCCTGGCCGCCAGCCCTGCCAACTGCACTTGTGGGTCCCTGAGTAGCAGCTCCACCAGCTCCACCGCGCGCCCCATGGGCACCGAGATCTGAGCCAAGCAATGGCAGGCATGGTAAGTTCCAGCTTCCCGCATCCCACCAGGCAGTGCCTGAGCCAGCACTGTGCCACCCACGAGACACATCGCCCCCTCCCTGCCCCGCCAGGGCTGCTCCTGTTTTGGTACCTCCGCCCTCCCCCACCCGGGCCCGGCAGCACGGTACCTCCACACCATCCTCTCCGGTGTAGCCGCAGCGCGTCACCCTACAGCCTGGCACCCCAAACACGCCCATCACCGCACTACTCATGAAGGGCAGCTTGGCCAGGTTGTCCGACACGCCTGTCTGCAGCACCTGCACCGCCGAGGGACCTGGGCACAGAGAGCATGGGAGGAGCTCAGCGAAAGCCTCAGCATCTGGGGAAGAGGGGCAGGTGGAGCATGGAGCGGGCAATGCCTACCTGTGATGTTGCACCCCATAATGCTTTATGGGAATATGCTTATGAATGTATATATGACATAACTGGAATATGTTTTATGCTACATATGCCTTGTAACATATCTCTGTAAAGGTCATGATCTACTAAATCTATTAATCCTATTTGTATGCATGTATCATTTTTGTATTCGAAGTAACAAATATTGGCTTTGTACTTGTTTAATCTTAAGTAGCCTCAGTGAAGCAGTTGGTCAGCTTCCTGAGAAAGGACTATTCTCAGTAAGTGCCCAATCAAGAAACACTTAAGCCAACAATGAACTTGGAGATGCCAATCCACAGCTGAGCTTTCCCGGAAATTGTGGCTTGGCTGGTAAGGAACTCAGTCATGCATGGACATGTGACTCCAAAACTCCATTTTGTTGCTGGATTCTACGTGGGGGAGGGAGGTGTGTCCACCCACAAGAGAAAGTCTATTTAAACCCGAGAGACCCATCCATTTGGTCTTCAGCTGGCTCAAGAGATAGCCTCTCCACCCCAAAGGATACCTGAAAGAAACTGGGACAAGGGACAGTAACTACAGGGGGTGTGAGTGATTGCTGGACCCAGACTAGAAGGAGGCTAGTCTATAAAAGAGCCTTATTGGTGAGATTTTATCTATATTCAGCTTCTTACTGTATTAGGTTTAAACTTGAGTGTTTTATTTTATTTTGCTTGGTAATTCACTTTGTTCTGTCTGCTATTACTTAGAACCACTTAAATCCTACATTTTGTATTTAATACAATCACTTTTTACTTATTAATTAACCCAGCATATGTATTAATGCCTGGGGAAGGGGGGGGGGGACAGCTGTGCATATCTCTCTAGCAGTGTTATAGAGGGCAAACAATTTATGAGTTTATCCTGTATAAGCTTTATACAGGGTAAAACAGATTTATTTGGGGTTTGGACCCCATTGGGAGCTGGGCATCTAAGTGTTAGAGACAGGAACACTTCTTAAGCTGCTTTCAGTTAAGCTTACAGCAGTTAGGGAACATGGTTCAGACCTGGGTCTGGGTTTGCAGCTGGCTAGCATGTCTGGCTCAAACCAGGCAGGGCACTGAAGTCCCAAGCTGCCAGGGAAAATAGACTTAGAGAAGTAGTCTCAGTTCATCAGTTGGCAGTTCCTAAGGGATTTTCTGTGATCCAACCCATCACACCACCCTGGCAGCGCACGAAGGACCTGGGGTGGAGCCGGCGGGAAGTTTCAGTATGTCTGACTCAGAACAAATGGAGTCCCCACCATGGGCCAATGAGCAGAGAGCCCGGGGCATTTCCTGCCAGCCCCCCACTGATCTCTCAACGCTGCCCCACACAGCCAATCTGCCAGGGCCTGCCTGCCTGGCAGGCTGCCATGCACTGAGCCACAGGGCTGCCCGACCCCCATCAGGCAGGTTTCGTTCCAAGATTCATCAGCCTGCAAGAGATTGAGTGAGTCAGCATTTCTGACCCACCCCCACCTCTAGGACAGCTCTGCCCAGGAATGATGGGCCTTGACCCTCACCTGGCAACCCCCAGTACCAGGGCAGTGCTGCCTGTGTTTACCAACTGCCCCCTGCACCGGGGGATGGGGGGGAGCACAGCAGGGTCGAGGGGTGTGTGCCATCAGCTTCTCTCTATCGGGTGTCCTGCCCCGTTCCCATGCACTTGGGGAGTCCTACCTTGGCTTGGCCAGCCTGGCAGGAGAGCCAGCACCATCAGCTTGGGGGGTGGCAGGAATTCTGAACCAGGGTGACCCCAATGGGGAAGGGGCTGTCAGTGCAGGGCATGATGCAGGGACGTGCTGGCAGCCCGGGGTGGGCGGCCCATTACCTTGCAGAGCTAGCAGCGCGTTTTCAGAGACCTCCAGGTGCACGTCGCCACCTGCAGCCCGCAGATCCTCTGCTCGGCCCTGGAAGGGAGACAAGCGCAGGTGGGAATGGGGCCAGCAGAGTAGGGACAGAGCCCAGCTCCTGAGGGCCAGGTCGGCAGCTGGACCATGGATCAGCATCGGACCTGCCTCCAGTCTGCACGGGATGGATTCTTCTGCTTCTGCCATTCAGGGAGCCCCCTGGTAGCCAGTGCTGAAGCCCCATGGGGATGGGCACCAACAGGGCAGCACCAGCATAGCGGGGAGAGAACAGGTGCCCAGCAATGATCCCATTCTCGGGGTCACTGCGGGGTCCAGGTGTTGTACTTAAAGTACTGCACAGGATCTTTTTAGGGGGAATAAGGCAAAACGCCACATTTATTAGTAATACATGTATTCATTAACACTGTATTATATGCATATAATATATTACACTTACACTCACACACACACACACAAACCCATTCTGTCTTCTTGTTACCAATTAGTTGCTCCCCTTAACTTCACTGGCCAGGTGAGTTAGATGGGGGAGGGGGTGGAGCCGGGCTTCTGCCGACCAAGGGTAATGCAAAGTTTTTAAATGAGGCTTTGATACAAAGTTCCATGAAAACAGAGGTCACACGTGGGTAGACCCACCACAAGGTTATATGAAGAGGCACAATGTAAAGTCATATGAAAATTATCAGAGATTGATCTACACAGGCAGGGGGTGCCCAGCTGCACATATACCTGCATCAGGGCCCAGTCCTTCTCCCTGCAGCCTGCGTTGGACACCACGTAGAGGTGCTGCTCCGACGTGCTGGTCACGATCAGGTCGTCGAGGATGCCTCCCTCCTCGTTAGTGAAGAGAGACAAGGTGCCCTGCAAGCGGGGACATGCTGAGTCTGGGCAGCCACAGGCCACAGAGCAGACCTGCACCCACCTGCCCATCCCCACCTCAGAAACTCCAGGCAAGGCCACGGATCACCAGCATGCCATGCAGCGTCTCCTAATGGCCCTTCAGTGAGAGACCCCTGCAAGCCCAGCCCTGGGCTCCCCTATCTGCCGGTGCCCCTCACTCCTGACCGCAGCCCCTGTGAGCCCAGCCCCGGGTCTCTCTCTCACTGAACCGAGGATGGGGTTGATTTTGTGGTGGACGTGTGCTATGGGATCCCCCAACTCTCTGATCCCGTGGCCTGAGCAGGACGGGTGGGCAGCTGAGGTGGCCACATCTCCTGTGATGAATGGGGCAATTTTCTGCACTTGTTATGAACCATTTGACTTGGGACCTATCCACATGGCGTCACTACCCCAGAGGGGAGAAGCAATTTGCTCCCTGGGACACAGAAGGTGTTGGAGTCACAGAGCCACCAGGGCTGGCTGGGCCCAGATCGACACACCAACTCCTAGGTGAGCGCCTCCCCCCACTTGTCAGGAAGCTGAGCGCCCCACCGGGCACATGGCAGGAGCTGCCAGGCTGCTGCTGCACACAGAGCAGGGGCAGAGGGGGTCTAGAGCCAGGGCTCCCCCCAGTGGTGGCTCTGCCCATGCCCAGGCTGCCCTAGGACCCACTGCTGTTGTCTCCAGGGCACTATAAAGACTCCTGGCCATGCGTGGGGGAGGACGTCACACACCCCACATACCTGGTCCGGCTTCAGCTCCGCGATGTCCCCAACCACCAGGCTCTCCATGAACTTCACCCGGTCCCGGCCAAACACCTTGGTCTGGGGAAGAGACATTGCTGAGGGTCTGTCTCCGCTAGCTGGCCAGGCAGCTGGCTCAGGCTGCAGGGCAGTTTCATTGCCGTGTAGACGTTATGGCTCCAGCTGCAGCCCAGCTCTGGGACCCTCCCACCTCACAGGATCCTAGATCCTGGCTCTAGCCTAAACCTGAACTTCTACAGGGCAATTTAACAGCCCCTCGTGCCAGTCCCATGACCCACGTCAGATGGCATGGGCCAGCTGCAGGCATCTGCAGCATGGGCACAGCTTGAGACCAGCTTACCAGCCCTGCCCCATAGCCATCAAGACATGCCCAGCCCCCATTGCAGAGAGCCCCCCCACTGTCCCTACCCGCCCCCCCTGTAGCAGAGAGCCCTGCGCTGCCCATCGCAGAGAGCCCCCCTGCCAGCCCTGCCCCCCACCACGCGGCGTGCCGAGCTCGCCTGGCCCCCCTCCCCCCTTGCAGAGAGCCCCATGCCAGCCCTGCACCCCCATCACAGAGAGCCCTGCACTGGCCCTGCCCCCCTCCCCCATCGCAGAGAGCCCCACGCTAGCCCAGACTCCCCACCCCTATCACAGAGAGCCCTGTGCCCCACCCCATTGCAGAGAGCCGCACGCTGGCCCTTCCCTTCTGCCCCCATCACAGAGAGCTCTGCGCCAGCCTGGCCCCCTCCACCCCCATCGCAGGGAGTCCTGCGGCAGCCCAGCCCCCCGCATTGCAGAGAGTTCACCCCCTGGCCCCATCGCATCGCAGAGAGCCCAGTGCTGGCCCTGGCCCTCCCCCGTCAGAGAGAGCCCCAGCCCTGCCCCTCCCCACATCGCAGAGAGCTCCGCGCCGGGCCCTCCCCCCACTCCCCATCCTCCAGCGTCACAGAGAGCCCTGCGCCAGTCCAGCCCCCCCCGCCATTGCAGAGAGTCCTGCACCGGTCCAGCCCACCCGCCATTGCAGAGAGTCCCACCCTGTCCCCTGGTGGCAGGGTCAGGTACTTGTGTATTAAGATATTTTTAAGCAAGCGAAGCAAGTGGGGCGGCGAGTGAGCTAGGATTCCTGGGTTCCATTCTCTGCTCTGCCCTAACTCACTGTGCAGCCTGGCTGAGTCCCTGCCCTGTTTCAGGAGGGCCACAGCTCCAGTCACTCCCCTTGGATCTGACTCTGGGCAGTGCTGGCTGGCCCTGCCTGGGCCTCAGTTTCCTCATCTCGGGGTGTCTTAGGGCTTGGCTACAAGGTGAACGGGTGGGCAGCAAACGGGGCATACAGCTTCCTGGCCTGCATGTGGCCAGGCTGTGAGCACAGGGGACCCTTGGCTGGGAGCGGCTGGGGTGCACGATGCTACCTGCAGCATGTGGGAGACATCAAAGAGGGAGCAGTGCTGGCGTGTGTGCAGGTGGGACTCCAGGTGGCTCAGCGCGTACTGCACAGGCATGCTCCAGCCAGCGAAGTTCACCATCTTACCACCCTGCTGCCGGTGGAAGGCGTGGAGGGGCGTCTGCTTCAGGCCGTCCTGCAGGGCGAGACAGGGCCGTATCAGGCCAGCCCTGGCACTAGAACGCCCCCAGCAAGAGGGGCTGGGCTCGGCCCCTGGCACAGAGCCATGTGTCCGGGGCACAGCATGGCTCCCTGCCAGGAAATGTCGATGGACACTGCCCCAGGGCAATGTTCCTGTCACAAGGCAGATTACCACCCGAGGGCTGCACTGGCAGTCAGAGCTTGGGCACCCTTCTGTGAGACAGAGCTGAACCTGCAGCTGACCCCCAGCAGCGCCCCTATGGCCCAGACAGGGAGAGGATGGCTCAGACCAGCTGGTACCCCAGCCACACTTGCGCAGCGGTAGCCCCTCCCTGAGCAGCTCTGGGGCTGACTTGCAGGGTCTCCCTCTGCTGCCCCCAGGCTGGGAGCGCGCCCAGGGCTGCAGGCTCTCTCCCCCCACCCACCTTGCTACGCCTCCCTGCCCAATGCCAGCCTCAGTGCACAAGGCTGTGCCCCAGACCCAGGGACACCTGCTGGCACCACAGAGTAACCCCAGAGCCAGGCATGTCTTGGGCCCAGGGATGCAGGCTCCCGGGGAGACTGCCTCGGACTTGTTGGGGAAAGTCCAGGCTTTCCCCTTTAGTCTCTGAGGGCATGAGCCCCCCCCGGACCTGCTCCAGATGGGGGAGGCCTGGAGGACACTCCGCCCCCCACTCTGGGCTCCCATTCCAGAAGTTTTAGCAGTGTATGTCTGTGCCGGCTGAGGCCTCAGGCTGCAGTGTTGGCTTGGACACTCATCTTGAGGCATAGGAGGGGGCTCCACCAGGCGCCCCAGAAGGGAGAGGAGCCCCCGGGCTGGCTGCCAGGGCCCCAGCTCGGAACCAGGCTGCAGGTCTCAGCCCAAGTGGCTATTCCAAGAAGCTCAAGAAGGGGCACCTGCCCCAGTGCCAGAGCCAGAGATCTGGACTAACAGGAACATTCAGCCACCAGGTTTCTGGCTCCTCCCACCTCTTCCTGTAGTGCTGCCTCCCACACTGTAGGGGCGCCAGGACCCCCAGGATTGGGCCATGTTGCCCAGCAAGAGAGATGGCTTTGAGGGGGAGCTGAGGGGCCCCTTGGTGCAGCACTGTGCCGCAGCAGCATCCCCTTCCCCATGTGCCAAGAGCTGCCAACGCTCGGCACAAGGCTGGACTTCCCCTTACAGCTGCGCCGGCTCCCTGGAGCATGATGGACATGGCTCTCGCAACCCACTGAAACAAAGCCAGAGCCCTAGGCTTGGGTCCATGGTGCCTCCCTGCTGGATGGAGGAGAGGGGGGCATCCTTGCCCGGGGAGGGATGGGGATAAAGAGGGCTGTATTTACTGATGGGGGAGAATTCGGGGTGCCCACGCAGACAGCCCAGGGTTGTGTGTGCACAGATCAAGGGAAGCTCCTGCCCTTTGCCCAGCACGTGCCCTTCATTATCTGTAATTGGCATGTCCAAGGTCACTGAGGGGGAGGTATCTGCTGTCCCTGCCTCTCACTTCTCTCCCCCCTCTGCCAGGTCTCTCTGGCTCCTGCTCTTTGCCAGTCTCCCACCCCTACCCTGCCTACAGAGAGATCAGTAGGGAGAGTCCACATTCATCATTAGGGTTCAGAGTTGGCATCAGCATAGGCTCAGCCCAATCCCCGGGGGCAGACTCTCTGCACACTAAGGCAGGCACCACCACAGCAGTGGCACAGGTAGAGGTGCAGGGGGCAGCTGAAGGGGCAAAAAGAGAGCTGTTGGGAGGTGTAGTCTGAGGGGACAGGGTATTCAGGGGTATGGGGGCACCCCAATCAGGGGGGACAGGGGGTACAAAGAACAGTCGGGAGACATATGGGTGGTGGACACAGAGGACATAGTCCCGAAAGCTCATGGAGCAATAGGGGGACACGGGGGGGGGGGGGGGGGGGGGGGGGGGGGGGGGGCCCCAGGTGCCGGGCACCCAACCAAACCCATGGGGGGGCCCCTGGTAAGGGGGGGGGGGG